>NW_027464740.1:300000-417567 GCF_043290135.1 Rhipicephalus microplus | reverse complement strand
ACTCCGCAACTAGAGACTCCACAATTAGAAACTCCACAACTTGAAACTCCTCAACTAGAAACTCCACAACCAGAAACTCCACAACTAGAAACTCCACAACTAGAAACTCCGCATTTAGAGACTCCACAACTAGAAACTCTAGAACTAGAAATTCGACATCTAGAGACCTTGCAACTAGAAACTCCGCAGCTAGAAACTCCACAACTAGAAACTCCGCAACTAGAAACTCCACAACTAGAAACTCCACAACTAGAAACTCCACAACTATAGACTCCACAACTTGAAACTCAACAAGTTTAAACTCCACAACTTGAGACTACACAACTAGAAACTTCACAACTAGAAACTCCACAACTAGAAACTCCCCAACTAGAAACTCCGCAACTGGAAACTCCGCAACAGGAGACTCTACAACTAGAAACTCCACAACTAGAAACTCCAAAAATAGAAACTGCACATCTAGAAACTTCACAACTAGAAACTCTGCAACTAGAGACTCCACAACTAGAAACTCCACAACTTGAAACTCCTCAACTAGAAACTCCACAACCAGAAACTCCATAACTAGAAACTCCACAACTAGAAACTCCGCATTTAGAGACTCCACAACTAGAAACTCCACAACTAGAGACTCCGCAACTACAAACTCCACAAATACAGACTCGGCAACTAGAAATTCCATATCTAGAAACTACACAACTAGAAACTGCAAAACTAGACACTCACAACTAGAAACTCCACAACCAGAAACTCCACAACTAGAAACTCCACAACTAGAAACTCCACAACTAGAAACTCTGCAACTAGAGACTCCACAACTAGAAACTCCACAACTACAAACTCCACAACTACAAGCTCCACAAATAGAGACTCGGCTACAAGAAAATTAATGTCTAGAAAGTCCACAACTAAAAACTCCACAACTAGAAACTCCACAACTAGAAACTTCACAACTAGAGACTCCGCAACTTGGAACTCCACAACTTTAAACTCCACAACTTGAGACTCCACAACTAGAAACTCCACAACTTGAAACTCCACAACTAGAAACTCCACAACCAGAAACTCCACAACTAGAAACTCTACAACTAGAAACTCCACAACTAGAATCTCTGCAACTAGAGACTCCAAAACTAGAAACTCCACAACTAGAAACTCCACAACTACAAGCTCCACAAATAGAGACTCGGCTACGAGAAAATTCATGTCTAGAAAGTCCACAACTAAAAACTCCACAACTTGAAACTCCACAACTAGAAACTCCACAACTAGAAACTCCACAACTAGAGACTCCGCAACTAGAAACTCCACAACCAGAGACTCTGCAACTAGAAACTCCGCAGCTAGAAACTCCACAACTCAAAACTCCACAACTAGAAACTCCAAAGCGAAAAACTCTTCAACTAGAAATTCCTAAACTAGAGACTCCACAACTAGAGAATCTACAACTAGAGACTTCAAACTAGAAAGTCAACATTTAGAAACTCCACAACTAAAAACTCAAAAACTAGAAACTCCACATCTTGAGACTCCGCAACTAGAAACTCCACAACTAGGGACTTCGCAACTAGAAACTGCACAACTAGAGACTCTGCAACTAGAAACTCCACAACTAGAGACTCCGCAACTCCACAACTCGAAAATCCACAACTGGAAACTCCACAACTAGACACTCCACAACTAAAAACTCTTCAACTAGAAATTCCTAAACTGGAGACTCCACAACTAAAGAATCTACAACTAGAGACTTCAAACTAGAAACTCAACAACTAGAAACTCCACAACTAAAAACTCAACAACTAGAAACTCCACAGCTTGAGACTCCGCAACTGGAAACTCCACAACTAGGGACTTCGCAACTAGAAACTCCAAAACTAGAAATTCCACAACTGGAAACTCCACTACTAGATACTCCACAACTGGAAACTCGGCAACTAGAAACTCCACAACTAGAGACTCCACACCTTGAAACTCCACAACTAGAGACTCTGCAACTAGAAACTCCACAACTCGAAACTCCACAACTGGAAACTCCACAACTAGACACTCCACAACTAAAACCCTTCCACTAGAAACTCCTAAACTAGAGACTCCACAACTAGAGAATCTACAACTAGAGACTTCAAACTAGAAACTCAACAACTAAAAACTCCACAACTAAAAACTCAACAACTAGAAACTCCACAGCTTGGGACTCCGCAACTTGAAACTCCACAACTAGAAAATCTACAACTAGGAACTCCACAACTATAGACTCCACAACTTGAAACTCCACAAGTTTAAACTCCACAACTTGAGACTACACAACTAGAAACTTCACAACTAGAAACTCCACAACTAGAAACTCCACAACTAGAAACTTCACAACTAGAAACTCTGCAACTAGAGACTCCACAACTAGAAACTCCACAACTATAGACTCCACAACTTGAAACTCCACAAGTTTAAACTCCACAACTTGAGACTCCACAAGTAGAAACTCCACAACTAGAATCTCCCCAACTAGAAACTTTACAACTCGGAACTCCACAACTAGAAACTCCACAACTAGAAACTCCACAACTAGAGACTCCGCAACTAGAAAATCCACAACCAGAGACTCTGCAACTAGAAACTCCGCAACTAGAAACTCCACAAATAGAAACTCCGCAGCTAGAAACTACACAACTAGAGAATCCACAACTAGAAATTCCACAACTAGAAACTCCACAACTTGAAACTGCACAACTTGAAACCTCACAACTTTAAGTTCCGCAACTAGAAAATCCACAGCTAGTGATTCCGCAACTAGAAACTCCTAAACTCAAAACTCCAACACTAGAAACTCCAAAACTCGAAACTCCACAACTAGAGACTCCGCAAATAGAAACTCCACAACCAGAGACTCTGCAACTAGAAACTCCGCAGCTAGAAACTCTACAAATAGAAACTCCGCAACTAGAAACTCCACAGCTAGAAACTCCGCAACTAGAAACTCCACAAGTAGTAACTCCACAGCTAGACACTCCACAACTGGAAACTCCACAACTAGAAACTTCACAACTAGAGACTCCGCAACTAGAAACTCCACAACTGGAAACTCCACAACTAGATACTCCACAACTGGAAACTCCACAACTAGAAACTCCACAACTAGACTCCACAACTTGAAACTCCACAACTAGAGACTCCGCAACTCCACAACTAGAAACTCCACAACTGGAAACTCCACAACTAGATACTCCGCAACTAGAAACTCCACAACTAGAGATTCCACAACTTGAAACTCCGCAACTTTAAACTCCACAACTTGAGACTCCACAACTAGAAACTCCACAACTTGAAACTCCAAAATTAGAAACTCCACAACCAGAAACTCCACAACTAGAAACTCCACAACTAAAAACTCCACAACTGGAAACTCCACAACAAGAAACTCCACAACTAGAGACTTCGCAACTAGAAACTCCACAACCAGAGACTCTGCAACTAGAAACTCCGCAAGTAGAAACTCCATAAATAGAAACTCTGCAACTAGAAACTCCGCAGCTAGAAACTACACAACTAGAGACTCCTCAACTAGAAACTCCACAACTAGAAACTCCACAACTAGAGACTCCACAACTTGAAACCTCACAACTTTAGGTTGCGCAACTAGAAAATCCACAGCTAGAGATTCCACAACTAGAAACTCCACAACTAGAAACTCCACAACTCAAACCTCCAACACTAGAAACTCCAAAACTCGAAACTCCACAACTAGAGACTCCGCAACTAGAAACTCCACAACCAGAGACTCTGCAACTAGAAACTCCGCAGCTAGAAACTCCACAAATAGAAACTCCACTACTAGACACTCCACAACTGAAAACTCGGCAACTAGAAACTCCACAACTAGAGACTCCACAACTAGAAACTCCACAACCAGAGACTCTGCAACTAGAAACTTCGCAACTAGAAACTCCACAAATAGAAACTCCGCAGCTAGAAACTACACAACTAGAGACTCCACAACTTGAAACTCCACAACTAAAGACACTGCAACTCGCAACTCCACAACTCGAAACTCCACTACTGGAAACTCCACAACTAGACACTCCACAACAAAAAACTCTTCAACTAGAAACTCCTAAACTAGAGACTCCACAACTAGGGAATCTACAACTAGAGACTTGAAACTAGAAACTCAACAACTGGAAACTCCACAACTAAAAACTTAACAACTAGAAACTCTACAGCTTGAGACTCCGCAACTTGAAACTCCACAACCAGAGACTCCGCAACTAGAAACTCCACAACTAGGGACTCCACAACTAGAAACTCCACAACTAGAAACTCCACAACTCGAAACTCCACTACTAGTTACTCCACAACTGGAAACTCGACAACTATAAACTCCACATCCAGAGACTCCACAACTTGAAACTCCACAACTAGAGACTCTGCAACTAGAAACTCAACAACTAAATACTCCGCAACTCAACAACTAGAAACTCCAGAACTGGAAAATCCACAACTAGATACTCCACAACTAGAAAATCTACAACTAGAAACTCCGCAACTAGAGACTCCACAACTAGAAACTCCACAACTAGAAACTCCACAACTACAAACCCCACAAATACAGACTCGGCAACTAGAAATTCCATATCTAGAAACTCCACAGCTAGAAACTGCAAAACTAGAGACTTCACAACTAGAAACTCAACAACTAAAGCTCCACAACTAAAAACTCCACAACTGGAAACTCCACAACTTGAAACTCCACAACTAGAGACTCCGCAACTAGAAACTCCACAACTAGAGACTCCGCAACTCCACAACTAGAAACTCCACAACTGGAAACTCCACAACTAGATACTCCGTACTAGAAACTCCACAACTAGAGACTCCACAACTTGAAACTCCACAACTTTAAACTCCACAACTTGAGACTCCACAACTAAAAACTCCACAACTTGAAACTCCAAAATTAGAAACTCCACAACCAGAAACTCCACAACTAGAAACTCCACAACTAAAAACTCCACAACAGGAAACTCCACAACAAGAAACTCCACAACTAGAGACTTCGCAACTAGAAACTCCACAACCAGAGACTCTGCAACTAGAAACTCCGCAAGTAGAAAATCCACAAATAGAAACTCCGCAACTAGAAACTCCGCAGCTAGAAACTACACAACTAGAGACTCCACAACTAGAAACTCCACAACTAGAAACTCCACAACTAGAGACTCCACAACTTGAAACCTCACAACTTTAGGTTCCGCAACTAGAAAATCCACAGCTAGAGATTCCGCAACTAGAAACTCCACAACTAGAAACTCCACAACTCAAAACTCCAACACTAGTAACTCCAAAACTCGAAACTCCACCACTAGAGACTCCGCAACTAGAAACTCCACAACCAGAGACTCTGCAACTAGAAACTCCGCAGCTAGAAACTGCACAAATAGAAACTCCACTACTAGATACTCCACAACTGAAAACTCGGCAACTAGAAACTCCACAACTAGAGACTCCACAACTTGAAACTCCACAACTAGAGACTCTGCAACTAGAAACTCCACAACTAGAGACTCCGCAACTCCACAACTCGAAACTACACAACTGGAAACTCCACAACTAGACACTCCACAACTAAAAACTCTTCAACTAGAATTTCCTAAACTAGAGACTCCACAACTAAAGAATCTACAACTAGAGACTTCAAACTAGAAACTCAACAACTAGAAACTCCACAACTAAAAACTCAACAACTAGAAACTCCACAGCTTGAGACTCCGCAACTGGAAACTCCACAACTAGGGACTTCGCAACTAGAAACTCCAAAACTAGAAATTCCACAACTGGAAACTCCACTACTAGATACTCCACAACTGGAAACTCGGCAACTAGAAACTCCACAACTAGAGACTCCACAACTTGAAACTCCACAACTAGAGACTCTGCAACTAGAAACTCCACAACTAGAGACTCCGCAACTCCACAACTAGAAACTCCACAACTGGAAACTCCACAACTAGACACTCCACAACTAGAAAATCCACAACTAGAAACTCCACAACTATAGACTCCACAACTTGAAACTCCACAAGTTTAAACTCCACAACTTGAGACTCCACAACTAGAAACTCCACAACTAGAATCTCCCCAACTAGAAACTTTACAACTCGGAACTCCACAACTAGAAACTCCACAACTAGAGACTCCGCAACTAGAAACTCCACAACCAGAGACTCTGCAACTAGAAACTCCTCAAGTAGAAACTCCACAAATAGAAACTCCGCAGCTAGAAACTACACAACTAGAGAATCCACAACTAGGAATTCCACAACTAGAAACTCCACAACTTGAAACTGCACAATTTGAAACCTCACAACTTCAAGTTCCGCAACTAGAAAATCCACAGCTAGTGATTCCGCAACTAGAAACTCCTAAACTCAAAACTCCAACACTAGAAACTCCAAAACTCGAAACTCCACAACTAGAGACTCCGCAACTAGAAACTCCACAACCAGAGACTCTGCAACTAGAAACTCCGCAGCTAGAAACTCCACAAATAGAAACTCCGCAACTAGAAACTCCACAGCTAGAAACTCCGCAACTAGAAACTCCACAAGTAGTAACTCAACAGCTAGACACTCCACAACTGGAAACTCCACAACTAGAAACTTCACAACTAGAGACTCCGCAACTAGACACTCCACAACTGGAAACTCCACAACTAGATACTCCACAACTGGAAACTCCACAACTAGAAACTCCACAACTAGACTCCACAACTTGAAACTCCACAACTAGAGACTCCGCAACTCCACAACTAGAAACTCCACAACTGGAAACTCCACAACTAGATACTCCGCAACTAGAAACTCCACAACTAGAGATTCCACAACTTGAAACTCCGCAACTTTCAACTCCACAACTTGAGACTCCACAACTGGAAACTCCACAACTTGAAACTCCAAAATTAGAAACTCCACAACCAGAAACTCCACAACTAGAAACTCCACAACTAAAAACTCCACAACTGGAAACTCCACAACAAGAAACTCCACAACTAGAGACTTCGCAACTAGAAACTCCACAACCAGAGACTCTGCAACTAGAAACTCCGCAAGTAGAAACTCCACAAATAGAAACTCTGCAACTAGAAACTCCGCAGGTAGAAACTACACAACTAGAGACTCCTCAACTAGAAACTCCACAACTAGAAACTCCACAACTAGAGACTCCACAACTAGAAACTCCACAACCAGAGACTCTGCAACTAGAAACTCCGCAACTAGAAACTCCACAAATAGAAACTCCGCAGCTAGAAACTACACAACTAGAGACTCCACAACTAGAAATTCCGCAACTGGAAACTCAGCAACTAGAAACCCCACAACTAGAGACTCCACAACTTGAAACTCCACAACTAAAGACTCTGCAACTCGAAACTCCACAACTCGAAACTCCACTACTGAAAACTCCACAACTAGACACTCCACAACAAAAAACTCTTCAACTAGAAACTCCTAAACTAGAGACTCCACAACTAGGGAATCTACAACTAGAGACTTGAAACTAGAAACTCAACAACTGAAAACTCCACAACTAAAAACTTAACAACTAGAAACTCTACAGCTTGAGACTCCGCAACTTGAAACTCCACAACCAGAGACTCCGCAACTAGAAACTCCACAACTAGGGACTCCACAACTAGAAACTCCACAACTAGAAACTCCACAACTCGAAACTCCACTACTAGATACTCCACAACTGGAAACTCGACAACTAGAAACTCCACATCGAGAGACTCCACAACTTGAAACTCCACAACTAGAGACTCTGCAACTAGAAACTCAACAACTAGATACTCCGCAACTCAACAACTAGAAACTCCAGAACTGGAAAATCCACAACTAGATACTCCACAACTAGAAAATCTACAACTAGAAACTCCGCAACTAGAGACTCCACAACTAGAAACTCCACAACTAGAAACTCCACAACTACAAACCCCACAAATACAGACTCGGCAACTAGAAATTCCATATCTAGAAACTCCACAGCTAGAAACTGCAAAACTAGAGACTTCACAACTAGAAACTCAACAACTAAAACTCCACAACTAAAAACTCCACAACTGGAAACTCCACAACTTGAAACTCCACAACTAGAGACTCCGCAACTAGAAACTCCACAACTAGAGACTCCGCAACTCCACAACTAGAAACTCCACAACTGGAAACTCCACAACTAGATACTCCGTACTAGAAACTCCACAACTAGAGACTCCACAACTTGAAACTCCACAACTTGAAACTCCACAACTTGAGACTCCACAACTAAAAACTCCACAACTTGAAACTCCAAAATTAGAAACTCCACAACCAGAAACTCCACAACTAGAAACTCCACAACTAAAAACTCCACAACAGGAAACTCCACAACAAGAAACTCCACAACTAGAGACTTCGCAACTAGAAACTCCACAACCAGAGACTCTGCAACTAGAAACTCCGCAAGTAGAAAATCCACAAATAGAAACTCCGCAACTAGAAACTCCGCAGCTAGAAACTACACAACTAGAGACTCCACAACTAGAAACTCCACAACTAGAAACTCCACAACTAGAGACTCCACAACTTGAAACCTCACAACTTTAGGTTCCGCAACTAGAAAATCCACAGCTAGAGATTCCGCAACTAGAAACTCCACAACTAGAAACTCCACAACTCAAAACTCCAACACTAGTAACTCCAAAACTCGAAACTCCACCACTAGAGACTCCGCAACTAGAAACTCCACAACCAGAGACTCTGCAACTAGAAACTCCGCAGCTAGAAACTGCACAAATAGAAACTCCACTACTAGATACTCCACAACTGAAAACTCGGCAACTAGAAACTCCACAACTAGAGACTCCACAACTTGAAACTCCACAACTAGAGACTCTGCAACTAGAAACTCCACAACTAGAGACTCCACAACTCGAAACTACACAACTGGAAACTCCACAACTAGACACTCCACAACTAAAAACTCTTCAACTAGAATTTCCTAAACTAGAGACTCCACAACTAAAAAATCTACAACTAGAGACTTCAAACTAGAAACTCAACAACTAGAAACTCCACAACTAAAAACTATACAACTAGAAACTCCACATCTTGAGACTCCGCAGTTAGAAACTCCACAACTAGGGACTCCGCAACTAGAAACTCCACAACTGGAAACTCCACAACTGGCAACTCCACTACTAGATACTCCACAACTGGAAACTCGGCAACTAGAAACTCCACAACTAGAGACTCCACAACTTGAAACTCCACAACTAGAGACTCTGCAACTAGAAACTCCACAACTAGAGACTCCGCAACTCCACAACTCGAAACTCCACAACTGGAAACTCCACAACTAGACACTCCACAACTAGAAAATCCACAACTAGAAACTCCACAACTATAGACTCCACAACTTGAAACTCCACAAGTTTAAACTCCACAACTTGAGACTCCACAACTAGAAACTCCACAACTAGAATCTCCCCAACTAGAAACTTTACAACTCGGAACTCCACAACTAGAAACTCCACAACTAGAAACTCCACAACTAGAGACTCCGCAACTAGAAACTCCACAACCAGAGACTCTGCAACTAGAAACTCCGCAAGTAGAAACTCCACAAATAGAAACTCCGCAGCTAGAAACTACACAACTAGAGAATCCACAACTAGAAATTCCACAACTAGAAACTTCACAACTTGAAACTGCACAATTTGAAACCTCACAACTTCAAGTTCCGCAACTAGAAAATCCACAGCTAGTGATTCCGCAACTAGAAACTCCTAAACTCAAAACTCCAACACTAGAAACTCCAAAACTCGAAACTCCACAACTAGAGACTCCGCAACTAGAAACTCCACAACCAGAGACTCTGCAACTAGAAACTCCGCAGCTAGAAACTCCACAAATAGAAACTCCGCAACTAGAAACTCCACAGCTAGAAACTCCGCAACTAGAAACTCCACAAGTAGTAACTCAACAGCTAGACACTCCACAACTGGAAACTCCACAACTAGAAACTTCACAACTAGAGACTCCGCAACTAGAAACTCCACAACTGGAAACTCCACAACTAGATACTCCACAACTGGAAACTCCACAACTAGAAACTCCACAACTAGACTCCACAACTTGAAACTCCACAACTAGAGACTCCGCAACTCCACAACTAGAAACTCCACAACTGGAAACTCCACAACTAGATACTCCGCAACTAGAAACTCCACAACTAGAGATTCCACAACTTGAAACTCCGCAACTTTAAACTCCACAACTTGAGACTCCACAACTGGAAACTTCACAACTTGAAACTCCAAAATTAGAAACTCCACAACCAGAAACTCCACAACTAGAAACTCCACAACTAAAAACTCCACAACTGGAAACTCCACAACAAGAAACTCCACAACTAGAGACTTCGCAACTAGAAACTCCACAACCAGAGACTCTGCAACTAGAAACTCCGCAAGTAGAAACTCCACAAATAGAAACTCTGCAACTAGAAACTCCGCAGCTAGAAACTACACAACTAGAGACTCCTCAACTAGAAACTCCACAACTAGAAACTCCACAACTAGAGACTCCACAACATGAAACCTCACAAGTTTAGGTTGCGCAACTAGAAAATCCACAGCTAGAGATTCCGCAACTAGAAAATCCACAACTAGAAACTCCACAACTCAAACCTCCAACACTAGAAACTCCAAAACTCGAAACTCCACAACTAGAGACTCCGCAACTAGAAACTCCACAACCAGAGACTCTGCAACTAGAAACTCCGCAGCTAGAAACTCCACAAATAGAAACTTCACTACTAGATACTCCACAACTGAAAACTCGGCAACTAGAAACTCCACAACTAGAGACTCCACAACTAGAAACTCCACAACCAGAGACTCTGCAACTAGAAACTCTGCAACTAGAAACTCCACAAATAGAAACTCCGCAGCTAGAAACTACACAAGTAGAGACTCCACAACTAGAAATTCCACAACTAGAAACTCCACAACTGGAAACTCCACTACTAGATACTCCGCAACTGGAAACTCAGCAACTAGAAACTCCACAACTAGAGACTCCACAACTTGAAACTCCACAACTAAAGACTCTGCAACTCGAAACTCCACAACTCGAAACTCCACTACTGAAAACTCCACAACTAGACACTCCACAACAAAAAACTCTTCAACTAGAAACTCCTAAACTAGAGACTCCACAACTAGGGAATCTACAACTAGAGACTTGAAACTAGAAACTCAACAACTGAAAACTCCACAACTAAAAACTTAACAACTAGAAACTCTACAGCTTGAGACTCCGCAACTTGAAACTCCACAACCAGAGACTCCGCAACTAGAAACTCCACAACTAGGGACTCCACAACTAGAAACTCCACAACTAGAAACTCCACAACTCGAAACTCCACTACTAGATACTCCACAACTGGAAACTCGACAACTAGAAACTCCACATCGAGAGACTCCACAACTTGAAACTCCACAACTAGAGACTCTGCAACTAGAAACTCAACAACTAGATACTCCGCAACTCAACAACTAGAAACTCCAGAACTGGAAAATCCACAACTAGATACTCCACAACTAGAAAATCTACAACTAGAAACTCCGCAACTAGAGACTCCACAACTAGAAACTCCACAACTAGAAACTCCACAACTACAAACCCCACAAATACAGACTCGGCAACTAGAAATTCCATATCTAGAAACTCCACAGCTAGAAACTGCAAAACTAGAGACTTCACAACTAGAAACTCAACAACTAAAACTCCACAACTAAAAACTCCACAACTGGAAACTCCACAACTTGAAACTCCACAACTAGAGACTCCGCAACTAGAAACTCCACAACTAGAGACTCCGCAACTCCACAACTAGAAACTCCACAACTGGAAACTCCACAACTAGATACTCCGTACTAGAAACTCCACAACTAGAGACTCCACAACTTGAAACTCCACAACTTTAAACCCCACAACTTGAGACTCCACAACTAAAAACTCCACAACTTGAAACTCCAAAATTAGAAACTCCACAACCAGAAACTCCACAACTAGAAACTCCACAACTAAAAACTCCACAACAGGAAACTCCACAACAAGAAACTCCACAACTAGAGACTTCGCAACTAGAAACTCCACAACCAGAGACTCTGCAACTAGAAACTCCGCAAGTAGAAAATCCACAAATAGAAACTCCGCAACTAGAAACTCCGCAGCTAGAAACTACACAACTAGAGACTCCACAACTAGAAACTCCACAACTAGAAACTCCACAACTAGAGACTCCACAACTTGAAACCTCACAACTTTAGGTTCCGCAACTAGAAAATCCACAGCTAGAGATTCCGCAACTAGAAACTCCACAACTAGAAACTCCACAACTCAAAACTCCAACACCAGTAACTCCAAAACTCGAAACTCCACCACTAGAGACTCCGCAACTAGAAACTCCACAACCGGAGACTCTGCAACTAGAAACTGCGCAGCTAGAAACTGCACAAATAGAAACTCCACTACTAGATACTCCACAACTGAAAACTCGGCAACTAGAAACTCCACAACTAGAGACTCCACAACTTGAAACTCCACAACTAGAGACTCTGCAACTAGAAACTCCACAACTAGAGACTCCGCAACTCCACAACTCGAAACTACACAACTGGAAACTCCACAACTAGACACTCCACAACTAAAACTCTTCAACTAGAAATTCCTAAACTAGAGACTCCACAACTAAAAAATCTACAACTAGAGACTTCAAACTAGAAACTCAACAACTAGAAACTCCACAACTAAAAACTATACAACTAGAAACTCCACATCTTGAGACTCCGCAGTTAGAAACTCCACAACTAGGGACTCCGCAACTAGAAACTCCACAACTGGAAACTCCACAACTGGCAACTCCACTACTAGATACTCCGCAACTGGAAACTCGGCAACTAGAAACTCCACAACTAGAGACTCCACAACTTGAAACTCCACAACTAGAGACTCTGCAACTAGAAACTCCACAACTAGAGACTCCGCAACTCCACAACTCGAAACTCCACAACTGGAAACTCCACAACTAGACACTCCACAACTAGAAAATCCACAACTAGAAACTCCACAACTATAGACTCCACAACTTGAAACTCCACAAGTTTAAACTCCACAACTTGAGACTCCACAACTAGAAACTCCACAACTAGAATCTCCCCAACTAGAAACTTTACAACTCGGAACTCCACAACTAGAAACTCCACAACTAGAAACTCCACAACTAGAGACTCCGCAACTAGAAACTCACAACCAGAGACTCTGCAACTAGAAACTCCGCAAGTAGAAACTCCACAAATAGAAACTCCGCAGCTAGAAACTACACAACTAGAGAATCCACAACTAGAAATTCCACAACTAGAAACTCCACAACTTGAAACTGCACAATTTGAAACCTCACAACTTCAAGTTCCGCAACTAGAAAATCCACAGCTAGTGATTCCGCAACTAGAAACTCCTAAACTCAAAACTCCAACACTAGAAACTCCAAAACTCGAAACTCCACAACTAGAGACTCCGCAACTAGAAACTCCACAACCAGAGACTCTGCAACTAGAAACTCCGCAGCTAGAAACTCCACAAATAGAAACTCCGCAACTAGAAACTCCACAGCTAGAAACTCCGCAACTAGAAACTCCACAAGTAGTAACTCAACAGCTAGACACTCCACAACTGGAAACTCCACAACTAGAAACTTCACAACTAGAGACTCCGCAACTAGAAACTCCACAACTGGAAACTCCACAACTAGATACTCCACAACTGGAAACTCCACAACTAGAAACTCCACAACTAGACTCCACAACTTGAAACTCCACAACTAGAGACTCCGCAACTCCACAACTAGAAACTCCACAACTGGAAACTCCACAACTAGATACTCCGCAACTAGAAACTCCACAACTAGAGATTCCACAACTTGAAACTCCGCAACTTTAAACTCCACAACTTGAGACTCCACAACTGGAAACTTCACAACTTGAAACTCCAAAATTAGAAACTCCACAACCAGAAACTCCACAACTAGAAACTCCACAACTAAAAACTCCACAACTGGAAACTCCACAACAAGAAACTCCACAACTAGAGACTTCGCAACTAGAAACTCCACAACCAGAGACTCTGCAACTAGAAACTCCGCAAGTAGAAACTCCACAAATAGAAACTCTGCAACTAGAAACTCCGCAGCTAGAAACTACACAACTAGAGACTCCTCAACTAGAAACTCCACAACTAGAAACTCCACAACTAGAGACTCCACAACATGAAACCTCACAACTTTAGGTTGCGCAACTAGAAAATCCACAGCTAGAGATTCCGCAACTAGAAAATCCACAACTAGAAACTCCACAACTCAAACCTCCAACACTAGAAACTCCAAAACTCGAAACTCCACAACTAGAGACTCCGCAACTAGAAACTCCACAACCAGAGACTCTGCAACTAGAAACTCCGCAGCTAGAAACTCCACAAATAGAAACTTCACTACTAGATACTCCACAACTGAAAACTCGGCAACTAGAAACTCCACAACTAGAGACTCCACAACTAGAGACTCCACAACCAGAGACTCTGCAACTAGAAACTCCGCAACTAGAAACTCCACAAATAGAAACTCCGCAGCTAGAAACTACACAACTAGAGACTCCACAACTAGAAATTCCACAACTAGAAACTCCACAACTGGAAACTCCACTACTAGATACTCCGCAACTGGAAACTCAGCAACTAGAAACTCCACAACTAGAGACTCCACAACTTGAAACTCCACAACTAAAGACTCTGCAACTCGAAACTCCACAACTCGAAACTCCACTACTGAAAACTCCACAACTAGACACTCCACAACAAAAAACTCTTCAACTAGAAACTCCTAAACTAGAGACTCCACAACTAGGGAATCTACAACTAGAGACTTGAAACTAGAAACTCAACAACTGAAAACTCCACAACTAAAAACTTAACAACTAGAAACTCTACAGCTTGAGACTCCGCAACTTGAAACTCCACAACCAGAGACTCCGCAACTAGAAACTCCACAACTAGGGACTCCACAACTAGAAACTCCACAACTAGAAACTCCACAACTCGAAACTCCACTACTAGATACTCCACAACTGGAAACTCGACAACTAGAAACTCCACATCGAGAGACTCCACAACTTGAAACTCCACAACTAGAGACTCTGCAACTAGAAACTCAACAACTAGATACTCCGCAACTCAACAACTAGAAACTCCAGAACTGGAAAATCCACAACTAGATACTCCACAACTAGAAAATCTACAACTAGAAACTCCGCAACTAGAGACTCCACAACTAGAAACTCCACAACTAGAAACTCCACAACTACAAACCCCACAAATACAGACTCGGCAACTAGAAATTCCATATCTAGAAACTCCACAGCTAGAAACTGCAAAACTAGAGACTTCACAACTAGAAACTCAACAACTAAAACTCCACAACTAAAAACTCCACAACTGGAAACTCCACAACTTGAAACTCCACAACTAGAGACTCCGCAACTAGAAACTCCACAACTAGAGACTCCGCAACTCCACAACTAGAAACTCCACAACTGGAAACTCCACAACTAGATACTCCGTACTAGAAACTCCACAACTAGAGACTCCACAACTTGAAACTCCACAACTTTAAACCCCACAACTTGAGACTCCACAACTAAAAACTCCACAACTTGAAACTCCAAAATTAGAAACTCCACAACCAGAAACTCCACAACTAGAAACTCCACAACTAAAAACTCCACAACAGGAAACTCCACAACAAGAAACTCCACAACTAGAGACTTCGCAACTAGAAACTCCACAACCAGAGACTCTGCAACTAGAAACTCCGCAAGTAGAAAATCCACAAATAGAAACTCCGCAACTAGAAACTCCGCAGCTAGAAACTACACAACTAGAGACTCCACAACTAGAAACTCCACAACTAGAAACTCCACAACTAGAGACTCCACAACTTGAAACCTCACAACTTTAGGTTCCGCAACTAGAAAATCCACAGCTAGAGATTCCGCAACTAGAAACTCCACAACTAGAAACTCCACAACTCAAAACTCCAACACTAGTAACTCCAAAACTCGAAACTCCACCACTAGAGACTCCGCAACTAGAAACTCCACAACCAGAGACTCTGCAACTAGAAACTCCGCAGCTAGAAACTGCACAAATAGAAACTCCACTACTAGATACTCCACAACTGAAAACTCGGCAACTAGAAACTCCACAACTAGAGACTCCACAACTTGAAACTCCACAACTAGAGACTCTGCAACTAGAAACTCCACAACTAGAGACTCCGCAACTCCACAACTCGAAACTACACAACTGGAAACTCCACAACTAGACACTCCACAACTAAAACTCTTCAACTAGAAATTCCTAAACTAGAGACTCCACAACTAAAAAATCTACAACTAGAGACTTCAAACTAGAAACTCAACAACTAGAAACTCCACAACTAAAAACTATACAACTAGAAACTCCACATCTTGAGACTCCGCAGTTAGAAACTCCACAACTAGGGACTCCGCAACTAGAAACTCCACAACTGGAAACTCCACAACTGGCAACTCCACTACTAGATACTCCGCAACTGGAAACTCGGCAACTAGAAACTCCACAACTAGAGACTCCACAACTTGAAACTCCACAACTAGAGACTCTGCAACTAGAAACTCCACAACTAGAGACTCCGCAACTCCACAACTCGAAACTCCACAACTGGAAACTCCACAACTAGACACTCCACAACTAGAAAATCCACAACTAGAAACTCCACAACTATAGACTCCACAACTTGAAACTCCACAAGTTTAAACTCCACAACTTGAGACTCCACAACTAGAAACTCCACAACTAGAATCTCCCCAACTAGAAACTTTACAACTCGGAACTCCACAACTAGAAACTCCACAACTAGAAACTCCACAACTAGAGACTCCGCAACTAGAAACTCCACAACCAGAGACTCTGCAACTAGAAACTCCGCAAGTAGAAACTCCACAAATAGAAACTCCGCAGCTAGAAACTACACAACTAGAGAATCCACAACTAGAAATTCCACAACTAGAAACTCCACAACTTGAAACTGCACAATTTGAAACCTCACAACTTCAAGTTCCGCAACTAGAAAATCCACAGCTAGTGATTCCGCAACTAGAAACTCCTAAACTCAAAACTCCAACACTAGAAACTCCAAAACTCGAAACTCCACAACTAGAGACTCCGCAACTAGAAACTCCACAACCAGAGACTCTGCAACTAGAAACTCCGCAGCTAGAAACTCCACAAATAGAAACTCCGCAACTAGAAACTCCACAGCTAGAAACTCCGCAACTAGAAACTCCACAAGTAGTAACTCAACAGCTAGACACTCCACAACTGGAAACTCCACAACTAGAAACTTCACAACTAGAGACTCCGCAACTAGAAACTCCACAACTGGAAACTCCACAACTAGATACTCCACAACTGGAAACTCCACAACTAGAAACTCCACAACTAGACTCCACAACTTGAAACTCCACAACTAGAGACTCCGCAACTCCACAACTAGAAACTCCACAACTGGAAACTCCACAACTAGATACTCCGCAACTAGAAACTCCACAACTAGAGATTCCACAACTTGAAACTCCGCAACTTTAAACTCCACAACTTGAGACTCCACAACTGGAAACTTCACAACTTGAAACTCCAAAATTAGAAACTCCACAACCAGAAACTCCACAACTAGAAACTCCACAACTAAAAACTCCACAACTGGAAACTCCACAACAAGAAACTCCACAACTAGAGACTTCGCAACTAGAAACTCCACAACCAGAGACTCTGCAACTAGAAACTCCGCAAGTAGAAACTCCACAAATAGAAACTCTGCAACTAGAAACTCCGCAGCTAGAAACTACACAACTAGAGACTCCTCAACTAGAAACTCCACAACTAGAAACTCCACAACTAGAGACTCCACAACATGAAACCTCACAACTTTAGGTTGCGCAACTAGAAAATCCACAGCTAGAGATTCCGCAACTAGAAAATCCACAACTAGAAACTCCACAACTCAAACCTCCAACACTAGAAACTCCAAAACTCGAAACTCCACAACTAGAGACTCCGCAACTAGAAACTCCACAACCAGAGACTCTGCAACTAGAAACTCCGCAGCTAGAAACTCCACAAATAGAAACTTCACTACTAGATACTCCACAACTGAAAACTCGGCAACTAGAAACTCCACAACTAGAGACTCCACAACTAGAAACTCCACAACCAGAGACTCTGCAACTAGAAACTCCGCAACTAGAAACTCCACAAATAGAAACTCCGCAGCTAGAAACTACACAACTAGAGACTCCACAACTAGAAATTCCACAACTAGAAACTCCACAACTGGAAACTCCACTACTAGATACTCCGCAACTGGAAACTCAGCAACTAGAAACTCCACAACTAGAGACTCCACAACTTGAAACTCCACAACTAAAGACTCTGCAACTCGAAACTCCACAACTCGAAACTCCACTACTGAAAACTCCACAACTAGACACTCCACAACAAAAAACTCTTCAACTAGAAACTCCTAAACTAGAGACTCCACAACTAGGGAATCTACAACTAGAGACTTGAAACTAGAAACTCAACAACTGAAAACTCCACAACTAAAAACTTAACAACTAGAAACTCTACAGCTTGAGACTCCGCAACTTGAAACTCCACAACCAGAGACTCCGCAACTAGAAACTCCACAACTAGGGACTCCACAACTAGAAACTCCACAACTAGAAACTCCACAACTCGAAACTCCACTACTAGATACTCCACAACTGGAAACTCGACAACTAGAAACTCCACATCGAGAGACTCCACAACTTGAAACTCCACAACTAGAGACTCTGCAACTAGAAACTCAACAACTAGATACTCCGCAACTCAACAACTAGAAACTCCAGAACTGGAAAATCCACAACTAGATACTCCACAACTAGAAAATCTACAACTAGAAACTCCGCAACTAGAGACTCCACAACTAGAAACTCCACAACTAGAAACTCCACAACTACAAACCCCACAAATACAGACTCGGCAACTAGAAATTCCATATCTAGAAACTCCACAGCTAGAAACTGCAAAACTAGAGACTTCACAACTAGAAACTCAACAACTAAAACTCCACAACTAAAAACTCCACAACTGGAAACTCCACAACTTGAAACTCCACAACTAGAGACTCCGCAACTAGAAACTCCACAACTAGAGACTCCGCAACTCCACAACTAGAAACTCCACAACTGGAAACTCCACAACTAGATACTCCGTACTAGAAACTCCACAACTAGAGACTCCAAAACTTGAAACTCCACAACTTTAAACCCCACAACTTGAGACTCCACAACTAAAAACTCCACAACTTGAAACTCCAAAATTAGAAACTCCACAACCAGAAACTCCACAACTAGAAACTCCACAACTAAAAACTCCACAACAGGAAACTCCACAACAAGAAACTCCACAACTAGAGACTTCGCAACTAGAAACTCCACAACCAGAGACTCTGCAACTAGAAACTCCGCAAGTAGAAAATCCACAAATAGAAACTCCGCAACTAGAAACTCCGCAGCTAGAAACTACACAACTAGAGACTCCACAACTAGAAACTCCACAACTAGAAACTCCACAACTAGAGACTCCACAACTTGAAACCTCACAACTTTAGGTTCCGCAACTAGAAAATCCACAGCTAGAGATTCCGCAACTAGAAACTCCACAACTAGAAACTCCACAACTCAAAACTCCAACACTAGTAACTCCAAAACTCGAAACTCCACCACTAGAGACTCCGCAACTAGAAACTCCACAACCAGAGACTCTGCAACTAGAAACTCCGCAGCTAGAAACTGCACAAATAGAAACTCCACTACTAGATACTCCACAACTGAAAACTCGGCAACTAGAAACTCCACAACTAGAGACTCCACAACTTGAAACTCCACAACTAGAGACTCTGCAACTAGAAACTCCACAACTAGAGACTCCGCAACTCCACAACTCGAAACTACACATCTGGAAACTCCACAACTAGACACTCCACAACTAAAACTCTTCAACTAGAAATTCCTAAACTAGAGACTCCACAACTAAAAAATCTACAACTAGAGACTTCAAACTAGAAACTCAACAACTAGAAACTCCACAACTAAAAACTATACAACTAGAAACTCCACAACTTGAGACTCCGCAGTTAGAAACTCCACAACTAGGGACTCCGCAACTAGAAACTCCACAACTGGAAACTCCACAACTGGCAACTCCACTACTAGATACTCCACAACTGGAAACTCGGCAACTAGAAACTCCACAACTAGAGACTCCACAACTTGAAACTCCACAACTAGAGACTCTGCAACTAGAAACTCCACAACTAGAGACTCCGCAACTCCACAACTCGAAACTCCACAACTGGAAACTCCACAACTAGACACTCCACAACTAGAAAATCCACAACTAGAAACTCCACAACTATAGACTCCACAACTTGAAACTCCACAAGTTTAAACTCCACAACTTGAGACTCCACAACTAGAAACTCCACAACTAGAATCTCCCCAACTAGAAACTTTACAACTCGGAACTCCACAACTAGAAACTCCACAACTAGAAACTCCACAACTAGAGACTCCGCAACTAGAAACTCCACAACCAGAGACTCTGCAACTAGAAACTCCGCAAGTAGAAACTCCACAAATAGAAACTCCGCAGCTAGAAACTACACAACTAGAGAATCCACAACTAGAAATTCCACAACTAGAAACTCCACAACTTGAAACTGCACAATTTGAAACCTCACAACTTCAAGTTCCGCAACTAGAAAATCCACAGCTAGTGATTCCGCAACTAGAAACTCCTAAACTCAAAACTCCAACACTAGAAACTCCAAAACTCGAAACTCCACAACTAGAGACTCCGCAACTAGAAACTCCACAACTAGAGACTCCACAACTTGAAACCTAACAACTTTAGGTTCCGCAACTAGAAAATGCACAGCTAGAGATTCCGCAACTAGAAACTCCACAACTAGAAACTCCACAACTCAAACCTCCAACACTAGAAACTCCAAAACTCGAAACTCCACAACTAGAGACTCCGCAACTAGAAACTCCACAACCAGAGACTCTGCAACTAGAAACTCCGCAGCTAGAAACTCCACAAATACAAACTCCACTACTAGGTACTCCACAACTGAAAACTCGGCAACTAGAAACTCCACAACTAGAGACTCCGCAACTAGAAACTCCACAACTAGGGACTCCGCAACTAGAAACTCCACAACTAGAAACTCCACAACTGGAAACTCCACTACTAGATACTCCGCAACTAGAAACTCAGCAACTAGAAACTCCACAACTAGAGACTCCACAACTTGAAACTCCACAACTAAAGACTCTGCAACTCGAAACTCCACAACTCGAAACTCCACTACTGGAAACTCCACAACTAGACACTCCACAACAAAAAACTCTTCAACTAGAAACTCCTAAACTAGAGACTCCACAACTAGGGAATCTACAACTAGAGACTTGAAACTAGAAACTCAACAACTGGAAACTCCACAACTAAAAACTTAACAACTAGAAACTCTACAGCTTGAGACTCCGCAACTTGAAACTCCACAACCAGAGACTCCGCAACTAGAAACTCCACAACTAGGGACTCCACAACTAGAAACTCCACAACTAGAAACTCCACAACTAGAAACTCCACAACTCGAAACTCCACTACTAGATACTCCACAACTGGAAACTCGACAACTAGAAACTCCACATCCAGAGACTCCACAACTTGAAACTCCACAACTAGAGACTCTGCAACTAGAAACTCAACAACTAGATACTCCGCAACTCAACAACTAGAAACTCCAGAACTGGAAAATCCACAACTAGATACTCCACAACTAGAAAATCTACAACTAGAAACTCCGCAACTAGAGACTCCACAACTAGAAACTCCACAACTAGAAACTCCACAACTACAAACCCCACAAATACAGACTCGGCAACTAGAAATTCCATATCTAGAAACTCCACAGCTAGAAACTGCAAAACTAGAGACTTCACAACTAGAAACTCAACAACTAAAACTTCACAACTAAAAACTCCACAACTGGAAACTCCACAACTTGAAACTCCACAACTAGAGACTCCGCAACTAGAAACTCCACAACTAGAGACTCCGCAACTCCACAACTAGAAACTCCACAACTGGAAACTCCACAACTAGATACTCCGTACTAGAAACTCCACAACTAGAGACTCCACAACTTGAAACTCCACAACTTTAAACTCCACAACTTGAGACTCCACAACTAAAAACTCCACAACTTGAAACTCCAAAATTAGAAACTCCACAACCAGAAACTCCACAACTAGAAACTCCACAACTAAAAACTCCACAACAGGAAACTCCACAACAAGAAACTCCACAACTAGAGACTTCGCAACTAGAAACTCCACAACCAGAGACTCTGCAACTAGAAACTCCGCAAGTAGAAAATCCACAAATAGAAACTCCGCAACTAGAAACTCCGCAGCTAGAAACCACACAACTAGAGACTCCACAACTAGAAACTCCACAACTAGAAACTCCACAACTAGAGACTCCACAACTTGAAACCTCACAACTTTAGGTTCCGCAACTAGAAAATCCACAGCTAGAGATTCCGCAACTAGAAACTCCACAACTAGAAACTCCACAACTCAAAACTCCAACACTAGTAACTCCAAAACTCGAAACTCCACCACTAGAGACTCCGCAACTAGAAACTCCACAACCAGAGACTCTGCAACTAGAAACTCCGCAGCTAGAAACTGCACAAATAGAAACTCCACTACTAGATACTCCACAACTGAAAACTCGGCAACTAGAAACTCCACAACTAGAGACTCCACAACTTGAAACTCCACAACTAGAGACTCTGCAACTAGAAACTCCACAACTAGAGACTCCGCAACTCCACAACTCGAAACTACACAACTGGAAACTCCACAACTAGACACTCCACAACTAAAAACTCTTCAACTAGAAATTCCTAAACTAGAGACTCCACAACTAAAAAATCTACAACTAGAGACTTCAAACTAGAAACTCAACAACTAGAAACTCCACAACTAAAAACTATACAACTAGAAACTCCACATCTTGAGACTCCGCAGTTAGAAACTCCACAACTAGGGACTCCGCAACTAGAAACTCCACAACTGGAAACTCCACAACTGGCAACTCCACTACTAGATACTCCACAACTGGAAACTCGGCAACTAGAAACTCCACAACTAGAGACTCCACAACTTGAAACTCCACAACTAGAGACTCTGCAACTAGAAACTCCACAACTAGAGACTCCGCAACTCCACAACTCGAAACTCCACAACTGGAAACTCCACAACTAGACACTCCACAACTAGAAAATCCACAACTAGAAACTCCACAACTATAGACTCCACAACTTGAAACTCCACAAGTTTAAACTCCACAACTTGAGACTCCACAACTAGAAACTCCACAACTAGAATCTCCCCAACTAGAAACTTTACAACTCGGAACTCCACAACTAGAAACTCCACAACTAGAAACTCCACAACTAGAGACTCCGCAACTAGAAACTCCACAACCAGAGACTCTGCAACTAGAAACTCCGCAAGTAGAAACTCCACAAATAGAAACTCCGCAGCTAGAAACTACACAACTAGAGAATCCACAACTAGAAATTCCACAACTAGAAACTCCACAACTTGAAACTGCACAATTTGAAACCTCACAACTTCAAGTTCCGCAACTAGAAAATCCACAGCTAGTGATTCCGCAACTAGAAACTCCTAAACTCAAAACTCCAACACTAGAAACTCCAAAACTCGAAACTCCACAACTAGAGACTCCGCAACTAGAAACTCCACAACTAGAGACTCCACAACTTGAAACCTAACAACTTTAGGTT
Source organism: Rhipicephalus microplus (assembly GCF_043290135.1). Lineage (NCBI taxonomy): Eukaryota > Metazoa > Arthropoda > Arachnida > Ixodida > Ixodidae > Rhipicephalus > Rhipicephalus microplus. Next base: position 393,450 of record NW_027464740.1, on the reverse strand, counting down.
CCGCAACTAGAAAATGCACAGCTAGAGATTCCGCAACTAGAAACTCCACAACTAGAAACTCCACAACTCAAACCTCCAACACTAGAAACTCCAAAACTCGAAACTCCACAACTAGAGACTCCGCAACTAGAAACTCCACAACCAGAGACTCTGCAACTAGAAACTCCGCAGCTAGAAACTCCACAAATACAAACTCCACTACTAGGTACTCCACAACTGAAAACTCGGCAACTAGAAACTCCACAACTAGAGACTCCGCAACTAGAAACTCCACAACTAGGGACTCCGCAACTAGAAACTCCACAACTAGAAACTCCACAACTGGAAACTCCACTACTAGATACTCCGCAACTAGAAACTCAGCAACTAGAAACTCCACAACTAGAGACTCCACAACTTGAAACTCCACAACTAAAGACTCTGCAACTCGAAACTCCACAACTCGAAACTCCACTACTGGAAACTCCACAACTAGACACTCCACAACAAAAAACTCTTCAACTAGAAACTCCTAAACTAGAGACTCCACAACTAGGGAATCTACAACTAGAGACTTGAAACTAGAAACTCAACAACTGGAAACTCCACAACTAAAAACTTAACAACTAGAAACTCTACAGCTTGAGACTCCGCAACTTGAAACTCCACAACCAGAGACTCCGCAACTAGAAACTCCACAACTAGGGACTCCACAACTAGAAACTCCACAACTAGAAACTCCACAACTCGAAACTCCACTACTAGATACTCCACAACTGGAAACTCGACAACTAGAAACTCCACATCCAGAGACTCCACAACTTGAAACTCCACAACTAGAGACTCTGCAACTAGAAACTCAACAACTAGATACTCCGCAACTCAACAACTAGAAACTCCAGAACTGGAAAATCCACAACTAGATACTCCACAACTAGAAAATCTACAACTAGAAACTCCGCAACTAGAGACTCCACAACTAGAAACTCCACAACTAGAAACTCCACAACTACAAACCCCACAAATACAGACTCGGCAACTAGAAATTCCATATCTAGAAACTCCACAGCTAGAAACTGCAAAACTAGAGACTTCACAACTAGAAACTCAACAACTAAAACTTCACAACTAAAAACTCCACAACTGGAAACTCCACAACTTGAAACTCCACAACTAGAGACTCCGCAACTAGAAACTCCACAACTAGAGACTCCGCAACTCCACAACTAGAAACTCCACAACTGGAAACTCCACAACTAGATACTGCGTACTAGAAACTCCACAACTAGAGACTCCACAACTTGAAACTCCACAACTTTAAACTCCACAACTTGAGACTCCACAACTAAAAACTCCACAACTTGAAACTCCAAAATTAGAAACTCCACAACCAGAAACTCCACAACTAGAAACTCCACAACTAAAAACTCCACAACAGGAAACTCCACAACAAGAAACTCCACAACTAGAGACTTCGCAACTAGAAACTCCACAACCAGAGACTCTGCAACTAGAAACTCCGCAAGTAGAAAATCCACAAATAGAAACTCCGCAACTAGAAACTCCGCAGCTAGAAACCACACAACTAGAGACTCCACAACTAGAAACTCCACAACTAGAAACTCCACAACTAGAGACTCCACAACTTGAAACCTCACAACTTTAGGTTCCGCAACTAGAAAATCCACAGCTAGAGATTCCGCAACTAGAAACTCCACAACTAGAAACTCCACAACTCAAAACTCCAACACTAGTAACTCCAAAACTCGAAACTCCACCACTAGAGACTCCGCAACTAGAAACTCCACAACCAGAGACTCTGCAACTAGAAACTCCGCAGCTGGAAACTGCACAAATAGAAACTCCACTACTAGATACTCCACAACTGAAAACTCGGCAACTAGAAACTCCACAACTAGAGACTCCACAACTTGAAACTCCACAACTAGAGACTCTGCAACTAGAAACTCCACAACTAGAGACTCCGCAACTCCACAACTCGAAACTACACAACTGGAAACTCCACAACTAGACACTCCACAACTAAAAACTCTTCAACTAGAAATTCCTAAGCTAGAGACTCCACAACTAAAAAATCTACAACTAGAGACTTCAAACTAGAAACTCAACAACTAGAAACTCCACAACTAAAAACTATACAACTAGAAACTCCACATCTTGAGACTCCGCAGTTAAAAACTCCACAACTAGTGACTCCGCAACTAGAAACTCCACAACTGGAAACTCCACAACTGGCAACTCCACTTCTAGATACTCCACAACTGGAAACTCGGCAACTAGAAACTCCACAACTAGAGACTCCACAACTTGAAACTCCACAACTAGAGACTCTGCAACTAGAAACTCCACAACTAGAGACTCCGCAACTCCACAACTCGAAACTCCACAACTGGAAACTCCACAACTAGACACTCCACAACTAGAAAATCCACAACTAGAAACTCCACAACTATAGACTCCACAACTTGAAACTCCACAAGTTTAAACTCCACAACTTGAGACTCCACAACTAGAAACTCCACAACTAGAATCTCCCCAACTAGAAACTTTACAACTCGGAACTCCACAACTAGAAACTCCACAACTAGAAACTCCACAACTAGAGACTCCGCAACTAGAAACTCCACAACCAGAGACTCTGCAACTAGAAACTCCGCAAGTAGAAACTCCACAAATAGAAACTCCGCAGCTAGAAACTACACAACTAGAGAATCCACAACTAGAAATTCCACAACTAGAAACTCCACAACTTGAAACTGCACAATTTGAAACCTCACAACTTCAAGTTCCGCAACTAGAAAATCCACAGCTAGTGATTCCGCAACTAGAAACTCCTAAACTCAAAACTCCAACACTAGAAACTCCAAAACTCGAAACTCCACAACTAGAGACTCCGCAACTAGAAACTCCACAACCAGAGACTCTGCAACTAGAAACTCCGCAGCTAGAAACTCCACAAATAGAAACTCCGCAACTAGAAACTCCACAGCTAGAAACTCCGCAACTAGAAACTCCACAAGTAGTAACTCAACAGCTAGACACTCCACAACTGGAAACTCCACAACTAGAAACTTCGCAACTAGAAACTCCACAACCAGAGACTCTGCAACTAGAAACTCCGCAAGTAGAAACTCCACAAATAGAAACTCTGCAACTAGAAACTCCGCAGCTAGAAACTACACAACTTGAAACTCCACAACTAGAGACTCCGCAACTCCACAACTAGAAACTCCACAACTGGAAACTCCACAACTAGATACTCCGCAACTAGAAACTCCACAACTAGAGATTCCACAACTTGAAACTCCGCAACTTTAAACTCCACAACTTGAGACTCCACAACTAGAAACTCCACAACTTGAAACTCCAAAATTAGAAACTCCACAACCAGAAACTCCACAACTAGAAACTCCACAACTAAAAACTCCACAACTGGAAACTCCACAACAAGAAACTCCACAACTAGAGACTTCGCAACTAGAAACTCCACAACCAGAGACTCTGCAACTAGAAACTCCGCAAGTAGAAACTCCACAAATAGAAACTCTGCAACTAGAAACTCCGCAGCTAGAAACTACACAACTAGAGACTCCTCAACTAGAAACTCCACAACTAGAGACTCCACAACATGAAACCTCACAACTTTAGGTTGCGCAACTAGAAAATCCACAGCTAGAGATTCCGCAACTAGAAACTCCACAACTAGAAACTCCACAACTCAAACCTCCAACACTAGAAACTCCAAAACTCGAAACTCCACAACTAGAGACTCCGCAACTAGAAACTCCACAACCAGAGACTCTGCAACTAGAAACTCCGCAGCTAGAAACTCCACAAATAGAAACTTCACTACTAGATACTCCACAACTGAAAACTCGGCAACTAGAAACTCCACAACTAGAGACTCCACAACTAGAAACTCCACAACCAGAGACTCTGCAACTAGAAACTCCGCAACTAGAAACTCCACAAATAGAAACTCTGCAGCTAGAAACTACACAACTAGAGACTCCACAACTAGAAATTCCACAACTAGAAACTCCACAACTGGAAACTCCACTACTAGATACTCCGCAACTGGAAACTCAGCAACTAGAAACTCCACAACTAGAGACTCCACAACTGGAAACTCCACAACTAGATACTCCGCAAATAGAAACTCCACAACTAGAGACTCCACAACTTGAAACTCCACAACTTTAAACTCCACAACTGGAGACTCCACAACTAGAAACTCCACAACTTGAAACTCCAAAATTAGAAACTCCACAACCAGAAACTCCACAACTAGAGACTTCGCAACTAGAAACTCCACAACCAGAGACTCTGCAACTAGAAACTCCGCAAGTAGAAACTCCACAAATAAATCTCTGCAACTAGAAACTCCGCAGCTAGAAACTACACAACTAGAGACTCCACAACTAGAAACTCCACAACTAGAGACTCCACAAATTGAAACCTAACAACTTTAGGTTCCGCAACTAGAAAATGCACAGCTAGAGATTCCGCAACTAGAAACTCCACAACTAGAAACTCCACAACTCAAACCTCCAACACTAGAAACTCCAAAACTCGAAACTCCACAACTAGAGACTCCGCAACTAGAAACTCCACAACCAGAGACTCTGCAACTAGAAACTCCGCAGCTAGAAACTCCACAAATACAAACTCCACTACTAGGTACTCCACAACTGAAAACTCGGCAACTAGAAACTCCACAACTAGAGACTCCGCAACTAGAAACTCCACAACTAGGGACTCCGCAACTAGAAACTCCACAACTAGAAACTCCACAACTGGAAACTCCACTACTAGATACTCCGCAACTAGAAACTCAGCAACTAGAAACTCCACAACTAGAGACTCCACAACTTGAAACTCCACAACTAAAGACTCTGCAACTCGAAACTCCACAACTCGAAACTCCACTACTGGAAACTCCACAACTAGACACTCCACAACAAAAAACTCTTCAACTAGAAACTCCTAAACTAGAGACTCCACAACTAGGGAATCTACAACTAGAGACTTGAAACTAGAAACTCAACAACTGGAAACTCCACAACTAAAAACTTAACAACTAGAAACTCTACAGCTTGAGACTCCGCAACTTGAAACTCCACAACCAGAGACTCCGCAACTAGAAACTCCACAACTAGGGACTCCACAACTAGAAACTCCACAACTAGAAACTCCACAACTCGAAACTCCACTACTAGATACTCCACAACTGGAAACTCGACAACTAGAAACTCCACATCCAGAGACTCCACAACTTGAAACTCCACAACTAGAGACTCTGCAACTAGAAACTCAACAACTAGATACTCCGCAACTCAACAACTAGAAACTCCAGAACTGGAAAATCCACAACTAGATACTCCACAACTAGAAAATCTACAACTAGAAACTCCGCAACTAGAGACTCCACAACTAGAAACTCCACAACTAGAAACTCCACAACTACAAACCCCACAAATACAGACTCGGCAACTAGAAATTCCATATCTAGAAACTCCACAGCTAGAAACTGCAAAACTAGAGACTTCACAACTAGAAACTCAACAACTAAAACTTCACAACTAAAAACTCCACAACTGGAAACTCCACAACTTGAAACTCCACAACTAGAGACTCCGCAACTAGAAACTCCACAACTAGAGACTCCGCAACTCCACAACTAGAAACTCCACAACTGGAAACTCCACAACTAGATACTCCGTACTAGAAACTCCACAACTATAGACTCCACAACTTGAAACTCCACAAGTTTAAACTCCACAACTTGAGACTCCACAACTAGAAACTCCACAACTAGAATCTCCCCAACTAGAAACTTTACAACTCGGAACTCCACAACTAGAAACTCCACAACTAGAAACTCCACAACTAGAGACTCCGCAACTAGAAACTCCACAACCAGAGACTCTGCAACTAGAAACTCCGCAAGTAGAAACTCCACAAATAGAAACTCCGCAGCTAGAAACTACACAACTAGAGAATCCACAACTAGAAATTCCACAACTAGAAACTCCACAACTTGAAACTGCACAATTTGAAACCTCACAACTTCAAGTTCCGCAACTAGAAAATCCACAGCTAGTGATTCCGCAACTAGAAACTCCTAAACTCAAAACTCCAACACTAGAAACTCCAAAACTCGAAACTCCACAACTAGAGACTCCGCAACTAGAAACTCCACAACCAGAGACTCTGCAACTAGAAACTCCGCAGCTAGAAACTCCACAAATAGAAACTCCGCAACTAGAAACTCCACAGCTAGAAACTCCGCAACTAGAAACTCCACAAGTAGTAACTCAACAGCTAGACACTCCACAACTGGAAACTCCACAACTAGAAACTTCGCAACTAGAAACTCCACAACCAGAGACTCTGCAACTAGAAACTCCGCAAGTAGAAACTCCACAAATAGAAACTCTGCAACTAGAAACTCCGCAGCTAGAAACTACACAACTTGAAACTCCACAACTAGAGACTCCGCAACTCCACAACTAGAAACTCCACAACTGGAAACTCCACAACTAGATACTCCGCAACTAGAAACTCCACAACTAGAGATTCCACAACTTGAAACTCCGCAACTTTAAACTCCACAACTTGAGACTCCACAACTAGAAACTCCACAACTTGAAACTCCAAAATTAGAAACTCCACAACCAGAAACTCCACAACTAGAAACTCCACAACTAAAAACTCCACAACTGGAAACTCCACAACAAGAAACTCCACAACTAGAGACTTCGCAACTAGAAACTCCACAACCAGAGACTCTGCAACTAGAAACTCCGCAAGTAGAAACTCCACAAATAGAAACTCTGCAACTAGAAACTCCGCAGCTAGAAACTACACAACTAGAGACTCCTCAACTAGAAACTCCACAACTAGAAACTCCACAACTAGAGACTCCACAACATGAAACCTCACAACTTTAGGTTGCGCAACTAGAAAATCCACAGCTAGAGATTCCGCAACTAGAAACTCCACAACTAGAAACTCCACAACTCAAACCTCCAACACTAGAAACTCCAAAACTCGAAACTCCACAACTAGAGACTCCGCAACTAGAAACTCCACAACCAGAGACTCTGCAACTAGAAACTCCGCAGCTAGAAACTCCACAAATAGAAACTTCACTACTAGATACTCCACAACTGAAAACTCGGCAACTAGAAACTCCACAACTAGAGACTCCACAACTAGAAACTCCACAACCAGAGACTCTGCAACTAGAAACTCCGCAACTAGAAACTCCACAAATAGAAACTCTGCAGCTAGAAACTACACAACTAGAGACTCCACAACTAGAAATTCCACAACTAGAAACTCCACAACTGGAAACTCCACTACTAGATACTCCGCAACTGGAAACTCAGCAACTAGAAACTCCACAACTAGAGACTCCACAACTGGAAACTCCACAACTAGATACTCCGCAAATAGAAACTCCACAACTAGAGACTCCACAACTTGAAACTCCACAACTTTAAACTCCACAACTGGAGACTCCACAACTAGAAACTCCACAACTTGAAACTCCAAAATTAGAAACTCCACAACCAGAAACTCCACAACTAGAGACTTCGCAACTAGAAACTCCACAACCAGAGACTCTGCAACTAGAAACTCCGCAAGTAGAAACTCCACAAATAAATCTCTGCAACTAGAAACTCCGCAGCTAGAAACTACACAACTAGAGACTCCACAACTAGAAACTCCACAACTAGAGACTCCACAACTTGAAACCTAACAACTTTAGGTTCCGCAACTAGAAAATGCACAGCTAGAGATTCCGCAACTAGAAACTCCACAACTAGAAACTCCACAACTCAAACCTCCAACACTAGAAACTCCAAAACTCGAAACTCCACAACTAGAGACTCCGCAACTAGAAACTCCACAACCAGAGACTCTGCAACTAGAAACTCCGCAGCTAGAAACTCCACAAATACAAACTCCACTACTAGGTACTCCACAACTGAAAACTCGGCAACTAGAAACTCCACAACTAGAGACTCCGCAACTAGAAACTCCACAACTAGGGACTCCGCAACTAGAAACTCCACAACTAGAAACTCCACAACTGGAAACTCCACTACTAGATACTCCGCAACTAGAAACTCAGCAACTAGAAACTCCACAACTAGAGACTCCACAACTTGAAACTCCACAACTAAAGACTCTGCAACTCGAAACTCCACAACTCGAAACTCCACTACTGGAAACTCCACAACTAGACACTCCACAACAAAAAACTCTTCAACTAGAAACTCCTAAACTAGAGACTCCACAACTAGGGAATCTACAACTAGAGACTTGAAACTAGAAACTCAACAACTGGAAACTCCACAACTAAAAACTTAACAACTAGAAACTCTACAGCTTGAGACTCCGCAACTTGAAACTCCACAACCAGAGACTCCGCAACTAGAAACTCCACAACTAGGGACTCCACAACTAGAAACTCCACAACTAGAAACTCCACAACTCGAAACTCCACTACTAGATACTCCACAACTGGAAACTCGACAACTAGAAACTCCACATCCAGAGACTCCACAACTTGAAACTCCACAACTAGAGACTCTGCAACTAGAAACTCAACAACTAGATACTCCGCAACTCAACAACTAGAAACTCCAGAACTGGAAAATCCACAACTAGATACTCCACAACTAGAAAATCTACAACTAGAAACTCCGCAACTAGAGACTCCACAACTAGAAACTCCACAACTAGAAACTCCACAACTACAAACCCCACAAATACAGACTCGGCAACTAGAAATTCCATATCTAGAAACTCCACAGCTAGAAACTGCAAAACTAGAGACTTCACAACTAGAAACTCAACAACTAAAACTTCACAACTAAAAACTCCACAACTGGAAACTCCACAACTTGAAACTCCACAACTAGAGACTCCGCAACTAGAAACTCCACAACTAGAGACTCCGCAACTCCACAACTAGAAACTCCACAACTGGAAACTCCACAACTAGATACTCCGTACTAGAAACTCCACAACTAGAGACTCCACAACTTGAAACTCCACAACTTTAAACTCCACAACTTGAGACTCCACAACTAAAAACTCCACAACTTGAAACTCCAAAATTAGAAACTCCACAACCAGAAACTCCACAACTAGAAACTCCACAACTAAAAACTCCACAACAGGAAACTCCACAACAAGAAACTCCACAACTAGAGACTTCGCAACTAGAAACTCCACAACCAGAGACTCTGCAACTAGAAACTCCGCAAGTAGAAAATCCACAAATAGAAACTCCGCAACTAGAAACTCCGCAGCTAGAAACCACACAACTAGAGACTCCACAACTAGAAACTCCACAACTAGAAACTCCACAACTAGAGACTCCACAACTTGAAACCTCACAACTTTAGGTTCCGCAACTAGAAAATCCACAGCTAGAGATTCCGCAACTAGAAACTCCACAACTAGAAACTCCACAACTCAAAACTCCAACACTAGTAACTCCAAAACTCGAAACTCCACCACTAGAGACTCCGCAACTAGAAACTCCACAACCAGAGACTCTGCAACTAGAAACTCCGCAGCTAGAAACTGCACAAATAGAAACTCCACTACTAGATACTCCACAACTGAAAACTCGGCAACTAGAAACTCCACAACTAGAGACTCCACAACTTGAAACTCCACAACTAGAGACTCTGCAACTAGAAACTCCACAACTAGAGACTCCGCAACTCCACAACTCGAAACTACACAACTGGAAACTCCACAACTAGACACTCCACAACTAAAAACTCTTCAACTAGAAATTCCTAAACTAGAGACTCCACAACTAAAAAATCTACAACTAGAGACTTCAAACTAGAAACTCAACAACTAGAAACTCCACAACTAAAAACTATACAACTAGAAACTCCACATCTTGAGACTCCGCAGTTAGAAACTCCACAACTAGGGACTCCGCAACTAGAAACTCCACAACTGGAAACTCCACAACTGGCAACTCCACTACTAGATACTCCACAACTGGAAACTCGGCAACTAGAAACTCCACAACTAGAGACTCCACAACTTGAAACTCCACAACTAGAGACTCTGCAACTAGAAACTCCACAACTAGAGACTCCGCAACTCCACAACTCGAAACTCCACAACTGGAAACTCCACAACTAGACACTCCACAACTAGAAAATCCACAACTAGAAACTCCACAACTATAGACTCCACAACTTGAAACTCCACAAGTTTAAACTCCACAACTTGAGACTCCACAACTAGAAACTCCACAACTAGAATCTCCCCAACTAGAAACTTTACAACTCGGAACTCCACAACTAGAAACTCCACAACTAGAAACTCCACAACTAGAGACTCCGCAACTAGAAACTCCACAACCAGAGACTCTGCAACTAGAAACTCCGCAAGTAGAAACTCCACAAATAGAAACTCCGCAGCTAGAAACTACACAACTAGAGAATCCACAACTAGAAATTCCACAACTAGAAACTCCACAACTTGAAACTGCACAATTTGAAACCTCACAACTTCAAGTTCCGCAACTAGAAAATCCACAGCTAGTGATTCCGCAACTAGAAACTCCTAAACTCAAAACTCCAACACTAGAAACTCCAAAACTCGAAACTCCACAACTAGAGACTCCGCAACTAGAAACTCCACAACCAGAGACTCTGCAACTAGAAACTCCGCAGCTAGAAACTCCACAAATAGAAACTCCGCAACTAGAAACTCCACAGCTAGAAACTCCGCAACTAGAAACTCCACAAGTAGTAACTCAACAGCTAGACACTCCACAACTGGAAACTCCACAACTAGAAACTTCGCAACTAGAAACTCCACAACCAGAGACTCTGCAACTAGAAACTCCGCAAGTAGAAACTCCACAAATAGAAACTCTGCAACTAGAAACTCCGCAGCTAGAAACTACACAACTTGAAACTCCACAACTAGAGACTCCGCAACTCCACAACTAGAAACTCCACAACTGGAAACTCCACAACTAGATACTCCGCAACTAGAAACTCCACAACTAGAGATTCCACAACTTGAAACTCCGCAACTTTAAACTCCACAACTTGAGACTCCACAACTAGAAACTCCACAACTTGAAACTCCAAAATTAGAAACTCCACAACCAGAAACTCCACAACTAGAAACTCCACAACTAAAAACTCCACAACTGGAAACTCCACAACAAGAAACTCCACAACTAGAGACTTCGCAACTAGAAACTCCACAACCAGAGACTCTGCAACTAGAAACTCCGCAAGTAGAAACTCCACAAATAGAAACTCTGCAACTAGAAACTCCGCAGCTAGAAACTACACAACTAGAGACTCCTCAACTAGAAACTCCACAACTAGAAACTCCACAACTAGAGACTCCACAACATGAAACCTCACAACTTTAGGTTGCGCAACTAGAAAATCCACAGCTAGAGATTCCGCAACTAGAAACTCCACAACTAGAAACTCCACAACTCAAACCTCCAACACTAGAAACTCCAAAACTCGAAACTCCACAACTAGAGACTCCGCAACTAGAAACTCCACAACCAGAGACTCTGCAACTAGAAACTCCGCAGCTAGAAACTCCACAAATAGAAACTTCACTACTAGATACTCCACAACTGAAAACTCGGCAACTAGAAACTCCACAACTAGAGACTCCACAACTAGAAACTCCACAACCAGAGACTCTGCAACTAGAAACTCCGCAACTAGAAACTCCACAAATAGAAACTCTGCAGCTAGAAACTACACAACTAGAGACTCCACAACTAGAAATTCCACAACTAGAAACTCCACAACTGGAAACTCCACTACTAGATACTCCGCAACTGGAAACTCAGCAACTAGAAACTCCACAACTAGAGACCCCACAACTGGAAACTCCACAACTAGATTCTCCGCAAATAGAAACTCCACAACTAGAGACTCCACAACTTGAAACTCCACAACTTTAAACTCCACAACTGGAGACTCCACAACTAGAAACTCCACAACTTGAAACTCCAAAATTAGAAACTCCACAACCAGAAACTCCACAACTAGAGACTTCGCAACTAGAAACTCCACAACCAGAGACTCTGCAACTAGAAACTCCGCAAGTAGAAACTCCACAAATAAATCTCTGCAACTAGAAACTCCGCAGCTAGAAACTACACAACTAGAGACTCCACAACTAGAAACTCCACAACTAGAGACTCCACAACTTGAAACCTAACAACTTTAGGTTCCGCAACTAGAAAATGCACAGCTAGAGATTCCGCAACTAGAAACTCCACAACTAGAAACTCCACAACTCAAACCTCCAACACTAGAAACTCCAAAACTCGAAACTCCACAACTAGAGACTCCGCAACTAGAAACTCCACAACCAGAGACTCTGCAACTAGAAACTCCGCAGCTAGAAACTCCACAAATACAAACTCCACTACTAGGTACTCCACAACTGAAAACTCGGCAACTAGAAACTCCACAACTAGAGACTCCGCAACTAGAAACTCCACAACTAGGGACTCCGCAACTAGAAACTCCACAACTAGAAACTCCACAACTGGAAACTCCACTACTAGATACTCCGCAACTAGAAACTCAGCAACTAGAAACTCCACAACTAGAGACTCCACAACTTGAAACTCCACAACTAAAGACTCTGCAACTCGAAACTCCACAACTCGAAACTCCACTACTGGAAACTCCACAACTAGACACTCCACAACAAAAAACTCTTCAACTAGAAACTCCTAAACTAGAGACTCCACAACTAGGGAATCTACAACTAGAGACTTGAAACTAGAAACTCAACAACTGGAAACTCCACAACTAAAAACTTAACAACTAGAAACTCTACAGCTTGAGACTCCGCAACTTGAAACTCCACAACCAGAGACTCCGCAACTAGAAACTCCACAACTAGGGACTCCACAACTAGAAACTCCACAACTAGAAACTCCACAACTCGAAACTCCACTACTAGATACTCCACAACTGGAAACTCGACAACTAGAAACTCCACATCCAGAGACTCCACAACTTGAAACTCCACAACTAGAGACTCTGCAACTAGAAACTCAACAACTAGATACTCCGCAACTCAACAACTAGAAACTCCAGAACTGGAAAATCCACAACTAGATACTCCACAACTAGAAAATCTACAACTAGAAACTCCGCAACTAGAGACTCCACAACTAGAAACTCCACAACTAGAAACTCCACAACTACAAACCCCACAAATACAGACTCGGCAACTAGAAATTCCATATCTAGAAACTCCACAGCTAGAAACTGCAAAACTAGAGACTTCACAACTAGAAACTCAACAACTAAAACTTCACAACTAAAAACTCCACAACTGGAAACTCCACAACTTGAAACTCCACAACTAGAGACTCCGCAACTAGAAACTCCACAACTAGAGACTCCGCAACTCCACAACTAGAAACTCCACAACTGGAAACTCCACAACTAGATACTCCGTACTAGAAACTCCACAACTAGAGACTCCACAACTTGAAACTCCACAACTTTAAACTCCACAACTTGAGACTCCACAACTAAAAACTCCACAACTTGAAACTCCAAAATTAGAAACTCCACAACCAGAAACTCCACAACTAGAAACTCCACAACTAAAAACTCCACAACAGGAAACTCCACAACAAGAAACTCCACAACTAGAGACTTCGCAACTAGAAACTCCACAACCAGAGACTCTGCAACTAGAAACTCCGCAAGTAGAAAATCCACAAATAGAAACTCCGCAACTAGAAACTCCGCAGCTAGAAACCAATCAACTAGAGACTCCACAACTAGAAACTCCACAACTAGAAACTCCACAACTAGAGACTCCACAACTTGAAACCTCACAACTTTAGGTTCCGCAACTAGAAAATCCACAGCTAGAGATTCCGCAACTAGAAACTCCACAACTAGAAACTCCACAACTCAAAACTCCAACACTAGTAACTCCAAAACTCGAAACTCCACCACTAGAGACTCCGCAACTAGAAACTCCACAACCAGAGACTCTGCAACTAGAAACTCCGCAGCTAGAAACTGCACAAATAGAAACTCCACTACTAGATACTCCACAACTGAAAACTCGGCAACTAGAAACTCCACAACTAGAGACTCCACAACTTGAAACTCCACAACTAGAGACTCTGCAACTAGAAACTCCACAACTAGAGACTCCGCAACTCCACAACTCGAAACTACACAACTGGAAACTCCACAACTAGACACTCCACAACTAAAAACTCTTCAACTAGAAATTCCTAAACTAGAGACTCCACAACTAAAAAATCTACAACTAGAGACTTCAAACTAGAAACTCAACAACTAGAAACTCCACAACTAAAAACTATACAACTAGAAACTCCACATCTTGAGACTCCGCAGTTAGAAACTCCACAACTAGGGACTCCGCAACTAGAAACTCCACAACTGGAAACTCCACAACTGGCAACTCCACTACTAGATACTCCACAACTGGAAACTCGGCAACTAGAAACTCCACAACTAGAGACTCCACAACTTGAAACTCCACAACTAGAGACTCTGCAACTAGAAACTCCACAACTAGAGACTCCGCAACTCCACAACTCGAAACTCCACAACTGGAAACTCCACAACTAGACACTCCACAACTAGAAAATCCACAACTAGAAACTCCACAACTATAGACTCCACAACTTGAAACTCCACAAGTTTAAACTCCACAACTAGAATCTCCCCAACTAGAAACTTTACAACTCGGAACTCCACAACTAGAAACTCCACAACTAGAAACTCCACAACTAGAGACTCCGCAACTAGAAACTCCACAACCAGAGACTCTGCAACTAGAAACTCCGCAAGTAGAAACTCCACAAATAGAAACTCCGCAGCTAGAAACTACACAACTAGAGAATCCACAACTAGAAATTCCACAACTAGAAACTCCACAACTTGAAACTGCACAATTTGAAACCTCACAACTTCAAGTTCCGCAACTAGAAAATCCACAGCTAGTGATTCCGCAACTAGAAACTCCTAAACTCAAAACTCCAACACTAGAAACTCCAAAACTCGAAACTCCACAACTAGAGACTCCGCAACTAGAAACTCCACAACCAGAGACTCTGCAACTAGAAACTCCGCAGCTAGAAACTCCACAAATAGAAACTCCGCAACTAGAAACTCCACAGCTAGAAACTCCGCAACTAGAAACTCCACAAGTAGTAACTCAACAGCTAGACACTCCACAACTGGAAACTCCACAACTAGAAACTTCGCAACTAGAAACTCCACAACCAGAGACTCTGCAACTAGAAACTCCGCAAGTAGAAACTCCACAAATAGAAACTCTGCAACTAGAAACTCCGCAGCTAGAAACTACACAACTTGAAACTCCACAACTAGAGACTCCGCAACTCCACAACTAGAAACTCCACAACTGGAAACTCCACAACTAGATACTCCGCAACTAGAAACTCCACAACTAGAGATTCCACAACTTGAAACTCCGCAACTTTAAACTCCACAACTTGAGACTCCACAACTAGAAACTCCACAACTTGAAACTCCAAAATTAGAAACTCAACAACCAGAAACTCCACAACTAGAAACTCCACAACTAAAAACTCCACAACTGGAAACTCCACAACAAGAAACTCCACAACTAGAGACTTCGCAACTAGAAACTCCACAACCAGAGACTCTGCAACTAGAAACTCCGCAAGTAGAAACTCCACAAATAGAAACTCTGCAACTAGAAACTCCGCAGCTAGAAACTACACAACTAGAGACTCCTCAACTAGAAACTCCACAACTAGAAACTCCACAACTAGAGACTCCACAACATGAAACCTCACAACTTTAGGTTGCGCAACTAGAAAATCCACAGCTAGAGATTCCGCAACTAGAAACTCCACAACTAGAAACTCCACAACTCAAACCTCCAACACTAGAAACTCCAAAACTCGAAACTCCACAACTAGAGACTCCGCAACTAGAAACTCCACAACCAGAGACTCTGCAACTAGAAACTCCGCAGCTAGAAACTCCACAAATAGAAACTTCACTACTAGATACTCCACAACTGAAAACTCGGCAACTAGAAACTCCACAACTAGAGACTCCACAACTAGAAACTCCACAACCAGAGACTCTGCAACTAGAAACTCCGCAACTAGAAACTCCACAAATAGAAACTCTGCAGCTAGAAACTACACAACTAGAGACTCCACAACTAGAAATTCCACAACTAGAAACTCCACAACTGGAAACTCCACTACTGGATACTCCGCAACTGGAAACTCAGCAACTAGAAACTCCACAACTAGAGACTCCACAACTGGAAACTCCACAACTAGATACTCCGCAAATGGAAACTCCACAACTAAGAGACTCCACAACTTGAAACTCCACAACTTTAAACTCCACAACTGGAGACTCCACAACTAGAAACTCCACAACTTGAAACTCCAAAATTAGAAACTCCACAACCAGAAACTCCACAACTCGAGACTTCGCAACTAGAAACTCCACAACCAGAGACTCTGCAACTAGAAACTCCGCAAGTAGAAACTCCACAAATAAATCTCTGCAACTAGAAACTCCGCAGCTAGAAACTACACAACTAGAGACTCCACAACTAGAAACTCCACAACTAGAGACTCCACAACTTGAAACCTAACAACTTTAGGTTCCGCAACTAGAAAATGCACAGCTAGAGATTCCGCAACTAGAAACTCCACAACTAGAAACTCCACAACTCAAACCTCCAACACTAGAAACTCCAAAACTCGAAACTCCACAACTAGAGACTCCGCAACTAGAAACTCCACAACCAGAGACTCTGCAACTAGAAACTCCGCAAGTAGAAACTCCACAAATAAATCTCTGCAACTAGAAACTCCGCAGCTAGAAACTACACAACTAGAGACTCCACAACTAGAAACTCCACAACTAGAGACTCCACAACTTGAAACCTAACAACTTTAGGTTCCGCAACTAGAAAATGCACAGCTAGAGATTCCGCAACTAGAAACTCCACAACTATAAACTCCACAACTCAAACCTCCAACACTAGAAACTCCAAAACTCGAAACTCCACAACTAGAGACTCCGCAACTAGAAACTCCACAACCAGAGACTCTGCAACTAGAAACTCCGCAGCTAGAAACTCCACAAATACAAACTCCACTACTAGGTACTCCACAACTGAAAACTCGGCAACTAGAAACTCCACAACTAGAGACTCCGCAACTAGAAACTCCACAACTAGGGACTCCGCAACTAGAAACTCCACAACTAGAAACTCCACAACTGGAAACTCCACTACTAGATACTCCGCAACTAGAAACTCAGCAACTAGAAACTCCACAACTAGAGACTCCACAACTTGAAACTCCACAACTAAAGACTCTGCAACTCGAAACTCCACAACTCGAAACTCCACTACTGGAAACTCCACAACTAGACACTCCACAACAAAAAACTCTTCAACTAGAAACTCCTAAACTAGAGACTCCACAACTAGGGAATCTACAACTAGAGACTTGAAACTAGAAACTCAACAACTGGAAACTCCACAACTAAAAACTTAACAACTAGAAACTCTACAGCTTGAGACTCCGCAACTTGAAACTCCACAACCAGAGACTCCGCAACTAGAAACTCCACAACTAGGGACTCCACAACTAGAAACTCCACAACTAGAAACTCCACAACTCGAAACTCCACTACTAGATACTCCACAACTGGAAACTCGACAACTAGAAACTCCACATCCAGAGACTCCACAACTTGAAACTCCACAACTAGAGACTCTGCAACTAGAAACTCAACAACTAGATACTCCGCAACTCAACAACTAGAAACTCCAGAACTGGAAAATCCACAACTAGATACTCCACAACTAGAAAATCTACAACTAGAAACTCCGCAACTAGAGACTCCACAACTAGAAACTCCACAACTAGAAACTCCACAACTACAAACCCCACAAATACAGACTCGGCAACTAGAAATTCCATATCTAGAAACTCCACAGCTAGAAACTGCAAAACTAGAGACTTCACAACTAGAAACTCAACAACTAAAACTCCACAACTAAAAACTCCACAACTGGAAACTCCACAACTTGAAACTCCACAACTAGAGACTCCGCAACTAGAAACTCCACAACTAGAGACTCCGCAACTCCACAACTAGAAACTCCACAACTGGAAACTCCACAACTAGATACTCCGTACTAGAAACTCCACAACTAGAGACTCCACAACTTGAAACTCCACAACTTTAAACTCCACAACTTGAGACTCCACAACTAAAAACTCCACAACTTGAAACTCCAAAATTAGAAACTCCACAACCAGAAACTCCACAACTAGAAACTCCACAACTAAAAACTCCACAACAGGAAACTCCACAACAAGAAACTCCACAACTAGAGACTTCGAAACTAGAAACTCCACAACCAGAGACTCTGCAACTAGAAACTCCGCAAGTAGAAAATCCACAAATAGAAACTCCGCAACTAGAAACTCCGCAGCTAGAAACTACACAACTAGAGACTCCACAACTAGAAACTCCACAACTAGAAACTCCACAACTAGAGACTCCACAACTTGAAACCTCACAACTTTAGGTTCTGCAACTAGAAAATCCACAGCTAGAGATTCCGCAACTAGAAACTCCACAACTAGAAACTCCACAACTCAAAACTCCAACACTAGTAACTCCAAAACTCGAAACTCCACCACTAGAGACTCCGCAACTAGAAACTCCACAACCAGAGACTCTGCAACTAGAAACTCCGCAGCTAGAAACTGCACAAATAGAAACTCCACTACTAGATACTCCACAACTGAAAACTCGGCAACTAGAAACTCCACAACTAGAGACTCCACAACTTGAAACTCCACAACTAGAGACTCTGCAACTAGAAACTCCACAACTAGAGACTCCGCAACTCCACAACTCGAAACTACACAACTGGAAACTCCACAACTAGACACTCCACAACTAAAAACTCTTCAACTAGAAATTCCTAAACTAGAGACTCCACAACTAAAAAATCTACAACTAGAGACTTCAAACTAGAAACTCAACAACTAGAAACTCCACAACTAAAAACTATACAACTAGAAACTCTACATCTTGAGACTCCGCAGTTAGAAACTCCACAACTAGGGACTCCGCAACTAGAAACTCCACAACTGGAAACTCCACAACTGGCAACTCCACTACTAGATACTCCACAACTGGAAACTCGGCAACTAGAAACTCCACAACTAGAGACTCCACAACTTGAAACTCCACAACTAGAGACTCTGCAACTAGAAACTCCACAACTAGAGACTCCGCAACTCCACAACTCGAAACTCCACAACTGGAAACTCCACAACTAGACACTCCACAACTAGAAAATCCACAACTAGAAACTCCACAACTATAGACTCCACAACTTGAAACTCCACAAGTTTAAACTCCACAACTTGAGACTCCACAACTAGAAACTCCACAACTAGAATCTCCCCAACTAGAAACTTTACAACTCGGAACTCCACAACTAGAGACTCCGCAACTAGAAATTCCACAACCAGAGACTCTGCAACTAGAAACTCCGCAAGTAGAAACTCCACAAATAGAAACTCCGCAGCTAGAAACTACACAACTAGAGAATCCACAACTAGAAATTCCACAACTAGAAACTCCACAACTTGAAACTGCACAATTTGAAACCTCACAACTTCAAGTTCCGCAACTAGAAAATCCACAGCTAGTGATTCCGCAACTAGAAACTCCTAAACTCAAAACTCCAACACTAGAAACTCCAAAACTCGAAACTCCACAACTAGAGACTCCGCAACTAGAAACTCCACCACCAGAGACTCTGCAACTAGAAACTCCGCAGCTAGAAACTCCACAAATAGAAACTCCGCAACTAGAAACTCCACAGCTAGAAACTCCGCAACTAGAAACTCCACAAGTAGTAACTCAACAGCTAGACACTCCACAACTGGAAACTTCACAACTAGAAACTTCACAACTAGAGACTCCGCAACTAGAAACTCCACAACTGGAAACTCCACAACTAGATACTTCACAACTGGGAACTCCACAACTAGAAACTCCACAACTAGACTCCACAACTTGAAACTCCACAACTAGAGACTCCGCAACTCCACAACTAGAAACTCCACAACTGGAAACTCCACAACTAGATACTCTGCAACTAGAAACTCCACAACTAGAGATTCCACAACTTGAAACTCCGCAACTTTAAACTCCACAACTTGAGACTCCACAACTAGAAACTCCACAACTTGAAACTCCAAAATTAGAAACTCCACAACCAGAAACTCCACAACTAGAAACTCCACAACTAAAAACTCCACAACTGGAAACTCCACAACAAGAAACTCCACAACTAGAGACTTCGCAACTAGAAACTCCACAACCAGAGACTCTGCAACTAGAAACTCCGCAAGTAGAAACTCCACAAATAGAAACTCTGCAACTAGAAACTCCGCAGCTAGAAACTACACAACTAGAGACTCCTCAACTAGAAACTCCACAACTAGAAACTCCACAACTAGAGACTCCACAACATGAAACCTCACAACTTTAGGTTGCGCAACTAGAAAATCCACAGCTAGAGATTCCGCAACTAGAAACTCCACAACTATAAACTCCACAACTCAAACCTCCAACACTAGAAACTCCAAAACTCGAAACTCCACAACTAGAGACTCCGCAACTAGAAACTCCACAACCAGAGACTCTGCAACTAGAAACTCCGCAGCTAGAAACTCCACAAATAGAAACTTCACTACTAGATACTCCACAACTGAAAACTCGGCAACTAGAAACTCCACAACTAGAGACTCCACAACTAGAAACTCCACAACCAGAGACTCTGCAACTAGAAACTCCGCAACTAGAAACTCCACAAATAGAAACTCCGCAGCTAGAAACTACACAACTAGAGACTCCACAACTAGAAATTCCACAACTAGAAACTCCACAACTGGAAACTCCACTACTAGATACTCCGCAACTGGAAACTCAGCAACTAGAAACTCCACTACTGAAAACTCCACAACTAGACACTCCACAACAAAAAACTCTTCAACTAGAAACTCCTAAACTAGAGACTCCACAACTAGGGAATCTACAACTAGAGACTTGAAACTAGAAACTCAACAACTGAAAACTCCACAACTAAAAACTTAACAACTAGAAACTCTACAGCTTGAGACTCCGCAACTTGAAACTCCACAACCAGAGACTCCGCAACTAGAAACTCCACAACTAGGGACTCCACAACTAGAAACTCCACAACTAGAAACTCCACAACTCGAAACTCCACTACTAGATACTCCACAACTGGAAACTCGACAACTAGAAACTCCACATCCAGAGACTCCACAACTTGAAACTCCACAACTAGAGACTCTGCAACTAGAAACTCAACAACTAGATACTCCGCAACTCAACAACTAGAAACTCCAGAACTGGAAAATCCACAACTAGATACTCCACAACTAGCAAATCTACAACTAGAAACTCCGCAACTAGAGACTCCACAACTAGAAACTCCACAACTAGAAACTCCACAACTACAAACCCCACAAATACAGACTCGGCAACTAGAAATTCCATATCTAGAAACTCCACAGCTAGAAACTGCAAAACTAGAGACTTCACAACTAGAAACTCAACAACTAAAACTCCACAACTAAAAACTCCACAACTGGAAACTCCACAACTTGAAACTCCACAACTAGAGACTCCGCAACTAGAAACTCCACAACTAGAGACTCCGCAACTCCACAACTAGAAACTCCACAACTGGAAACTCCACAACTAGATACTCCGTACTAGAAACTTCACAACTAGAGACTCCACAACTTGAAACTCCACAACTTTAAACTCCACAACTTGAGACTCCACAACTAAAAACTCCACAACTTGAAACTCCAAAATTAGAAACTCCACAACCAGAAACTCCACAACTAGAAACTCCAACACTAAAAACTCCACAACAGGAAACTCCACAACAAGAAACTCCACAACTAGAGACTTCGCAACTAGAAACTCCACAACCAGAGACTCTGCAACTAGAAACTCCGCAAGTAGAAAATCCACAAATAGAAACTCCGCAACTAGAAACTCCGCAGCTAGAAACTACACAACTAGAGACTCCACAACTAGAAACTCCACAACTAGAAACTCCACAACTAGAGACTCCACAACTTGAAACCTCACAACTTTAGGTTCTGCAACTAGAAAATCCACAGCTAGAGATTCCGCAACTAGAAACTCCACAACTAGAAACTCCACAACTCAAAACTCCAACACTAGTAACTCCAAAACTCGAAACTCCACCACTAGAGACTCCGCAACTAGAAACTCCACAACCAGAGACTCTGCAACTAGAAACTCCGCAGCTAGAAACTGCACAAATAGAAACTCCACTACTAGATACTCCACAACTGAAAACTCGGCAACTAGAAACTCGACAACTAGAGACTCCACAACTTGAAACTCCACAACTAGAGACTCTGCAACTAGAAACTCCACAACTAGAGACTCCGCAACTCCACAACTCGAAACTACACAACTGGAAACTCCACAACTAGACACTCCACAACTAAAAACTCTTCAACTAGAAATTCCTAAACTAGAGACTCCACAACTAAAAAATCTACAACTAGAGACTTCAAACTAGAAACTCAACAACTAGAAACTCCACAACTAAAAACTATACAACTAGAAACTCCACATCTTGAGACTCCGCAGTTAGAAACTCCACAACTAGGGACTCCGCAACTAGAAACTCCACAACTGGAAACTCCACAACTGGCAACTCCACTACTAGATACTCCACAACTGGAAACTCGGCAACTAGAAACTCCACAACTAGAGACTCCACAACTTGAAACTCCACAACTAGAGACTCTGCAACTAGAAACTCCACAACTAGAGACTCCGCAACTCCACAACTCGAAACTCCACAACTGGAAACTCCACAACTAGACACTCCACAACTAGAAAATCCACAACTAGAAACTCCACAACTATAGACTCCACAACTTGAAACTCCACAAGTTTAAACTCCACAACTTGAGACTCCACAACTAGAAACTCCACAACTAGAATCTCCCCAACTAGAAACTTTACAACTCGGAACTCCACAACTAGAGACTCCGCAACTAGAAACTCCACAACCAGAGACTCTGCAACTAGAAACTCCGCAAGTAGAAACTCCACAAATAGAAACTCCGCAGCTAGAAACTACACAACTAGAGAATCCACAACTAGAAATTCCACAACTAGAAACTCCACAACTTGAAACTGCACAATTTGAAACCTCACAACTTCAAGTTCCGCAACTAGAAAATCCACAGCTAGTGATTCCGCAACTAGAAACTCCTAAACTCAAAACTCCAACACTAGAAACTCCAAAACTCGAAACTCCACAACTAGAGACTCCGCAACTAGAAACTCCACAACCAGAGACTCTGCAACTAGAAACTCCGCAGCTAGAAACTCCACAAATAGAAACTCCGCAACTAGAAACTCCACAGCTAGAAACTCCGCAACTAGAAACTCCACAAGTAGTAACTCAACAGCTAGACACTCCACAACTGGAAACTCCACAACTAGAAACTTCACAACTAGAGACTCCGCAACTAGAAACTCCACAACTGGAAACTCCACAACTAGATACTCCACAACTGGGAACTCCACAACTAGAAACTCCACAACTAGACTCCACAACTTGAAACTCCACAACTAGAGACTCCGCAACTCCACAACTAGAAACTCCACAACTGGAAACTCCACAACTAGATACTCCGCAACTAGAAACTCCACAACTAGAGATTCCACAACTTGAAACTCCGCAACTTTAAACTCCACAACTTGAGACTCCACAACTAGAAACTCCACAACTTGAAACTCCAAAATTAGAAACTCCACAACCAGAAACTCCACAACTAGAAACTCCACAACTAAAAACTCCACAACTGGAAACTCCACAACAAGAAACTCCACAACTAGAGACTTCGCAACTAGAAACTCCACAACCAGAGACTCTGCAACTAGAAACTCCGCAAGTAGAAACTCCACAAATAGAAACTCTGCAACTAGAAACTCCGCAGCTAGAAACTACACAACTAGAGACTCCTCAACTAGAAACTCCACAACTAGAAACTCCACAACTAGAGACTCCACAAGATGAAACCTCACAACTTTAGGTTGCGCAACTAGAAAATCCACAGCTAGAGATTCCGCAACTAGAAACTCCACAACTAGAAACTCCACAACTCAAACCTCCAACACTAGAAACTCCAAAACTCGAAACTCCACAACTAGAGACTCCGCAACTAGAAACTCCACAACCAGAGACTCTGCAACTAGAAACTCCGCAGCTAGAAACTCCACAAATAGAAACTTCACTACTAGATACTCCACAACTGAAAACTCGGCAACTAGAAATTCCACAACTAGAAACTCCACAACTGGAAACTCCACTACTAGATTCTCCGCAACTAGAAACTCAGCAACTAGAAACTCCACAACTAGAGACTCCACAACTTGAAACTCCACAACTAAAGACTCTGCAACTCGAAACTCCACAACTCGAAACTCCACTACTGAAAACTCCACAACTAGACACTCCACAACAAAAAACTCTTCAACTAGAAACTCCTAAACTAGAGACTCCACAACTAGGGAATCTACAACTAGAGACTTGAAACTAGAAACTCAACAACTGAAAACTCCACAACTAAAAACTTAACAACTAGAAACTCTACAGCTTGAGACTCCGCAACTTGAAACTCCACAACCAGAGACTCCGCAACTAGAAACTCCACAACTAGGGACTCCACAACTAGAAACTCCACAACTAGAAACTCCACAACTCGAAACTCCACTACTAGATACTCCACAACTGGAAACTCGACAACTAGAAACTCCACATCCAGAGACTCCACAACTTGAAACTCCACAACTAGAGACTCTGCAACTAGAAACTCAACAACTAGATACTCCGCAACTCAACAACTAGAAACTCCAGAACTGGAAAATCCACAACTAGATACTCCACAACTAGAAAATCTACAACTAGAAACTCCGCAACTAGAGACTCCACAACTAGAAACTCCACAACTAGAAACTCCACAACTACAAACCCCACAAATACAGACTCGGCAACTAGAAATTCCATATCTAGAAACTCCACAGCTAGAAACTGCAAAACTAGAGACTTCACAACTAGAAACTCAACAACTAAAACTCCACAACTAAAAACTCCACAACTGGAAACTCCACAACTTGAAACTCCACAACTAGAGACTCCGCAACTAGAAACTCCACAACTAGAGACTCCGCAACTCCACAACTAGAAACTCCACAACTGGAAACTCCACAACTAGATACTCCGTACTAGAAACTCCACAACTAGAGACTCCACAACTTGAAACTCCACAACTTTAAACTCCACAACTTGAGACTCCACAACTAAAAACTCCACAACTTGAAACTCCAAAATTAGAAACTCCACAACCAGAAACTCCACAACTAGAAACTCCTCAACTAAAAACTCCACAACAGGAAACTCCACAACAAGAAACTCCACAACTAGAGACTTCGCAACTAGAAACTCCACAACCAGAGACTCTGCAACTAGAAACTCCGCAAGTAGAAAATCCACAAATAGAAACTCCGCAACTAGAAACTCCGCAGCTAGAAACTACACAAACTAGAGACTCCACAACTAGAAACTCCACAACTAGAAACTCCACAACTAGAGACTCCACAACTTGGAAGCTCACAACTTTAGGTTCCGCAACTAGAAAATCCACAGCTAGAGATTCCGCAACTAGAAACTCCACAACTAGAAACTCCACAACTCAAAACTCCAACACTAGTAACTCCAAAACTCGAAACTCCACCACTAGAGACTCCGCAACTAGAAACTCCACAACCAGAGACTCTGCAACTAGAAACTCCGCAGCTAGAAACTGCACAAATAGAAACTCCACTACTAGATACTCCACAACTGAAAACTCGGCAACTAGAAACTCCACAACTAGAGACTCCACAACTTGAAACTCCACAACTAGAGACTCTGCAACTAGAAACTCCACAACTAGAGACTCCGCAACTCCACAACTCGAAACTACACAACTGGAAACTCCACAACTAGACACTCCACAACTAAAAACTCTTCAACTAGAAATTCCTAAACTAGAGACTTCACAACTAAAAAATCTACAACTAGGGACTTCAAACTAGAAACTCAACAACTAGAAACTCCACAACTAAAAACTATACAACTAGAAACTCCAAAACTCGAAACTCCACCACTAGAGACTCCGCAACTAGAAACTCCACAACCAGAGACTCTGCAACTAGAAACTCCGCAGCTAGAAACTGCACAAATAGAAACTCCACTACTAGATACTCCACAACTGGAAACTCGGCAACTAGAAACTCCACAACTAGAGACTCCACAACTTGAAACTCCACAACTAGAGACTCTGCAACTAGAAACTCCACAACTAGAGACTCCGCAACTCCACAACTCGAAACTCCACAACTGGAAACTCCACAACTAGACACTCCACAACTATAGACTCCACAACTTGAAACTCCACAAGTTTAAACTCCACAACTTGAGACTCCACAACTAGAAACTCCACAACTAGAATCTCCCCAACTAGAAACTTTACAACTCGGAACTCCACAACTAGAAACTCCACAGCTAGAAACTCCACAACTAGAGACTCCGCAACTAGAAACTCCACAACCAGAGACTCTGCAACTAGAAACTCCGCAACTAGAAACTCCACAAATAGAAACTCCGCAGCTAGAAACTACACAACTAGAGAATCCACAACTAGAAATTCCACAACTAGAAACTCCACAACTTGAAACTGCACAACTTGAAACCTCACAACTTCAAGTTCCGCAACTAGAAAATCCACAGCTAGTGATTCCGCAACTAGAAACTCCTAAACTCAAAACTCAAACACTAGAAACTCCAAAACTCGAAACTCCACAACTAGAGACTCTGCAACTAGAAACTCCGCAGACAGA
Source organism: Rhipicephalus microplus (assembly GCF_043290135.1). Classification (NCBI taxonomy): domain Eukaryota; kingdom Metazoa; phylum Arthropoda; class Arachnida; order Ixodida; family Ixodidae; genus Rhipicephalus; species Rhipicephalus microplus. The sequence goes on along the minus strand of NW_027464740.1, from coordinate 366,307 downwards.
AACTCCACAAATAGAAACTCCGCAACTAGAAACTCCACAGCTAGAAACTCCGCAACTAGAAACTCCACAAGTAGTAACTCAACAGCTAGACACTCCACAACTGGAAACTCCACAACTAGAAACTTCACAACTAGAGACTCCGCAACTAGAAACTCCACAACTGGAAACTCCACAACTAGATTCTCCACAACTGGAAACTCCACAACTAGAAACTCCACAACTAGACTCCACAACTTGAAACTCCACAACTAGAGACTCCGCAACTCCACAACTAGAAACTCCACAACTGGAAACTCCACAACTAGATACTCCGCGACTAGAAACTCCACAACTAGAGATTCCACAACTTGAAACTCCGCAACTTTAAACTCCACAACTTGAGACTCCACAACTAGAAACTCCACAACTTGAAACTCCAAAATTAGAAACTCCACAACCAGAAACTCCACAACTAGAAACTCCACAACTAAAAACTCCACAACTGGAAACTCCACAACAAGAAACTCCACAACTAGAGACTTCGCAACTAGAAACTCCACAACCAGAGACTCTGCAACTAGAAACTCCGCAAGTAGAAACTCCACAAATAGAAACTCTGCAACTAGAAACTCCGCAGCTAGAAACTACACAACTAGAGACTCCTCAACTAGAAACTCCACAACTAGAAACTCCACAACTAGAGACTCCACAACTTGAAACCTCACAACTTTAGGTTGCGCAACTAGAAAATCCACAGCTAGAGATTCCGCAACTAGAAACTCCACAACTAGAAACTCCACAACTCAAACCTCCAACACTAGAAACTCCAAAACTCGAAACTCCACAACTAGAGACTCCGCAACTAGAAACTCCACAACCAGAGACTCTGCAACTAGAAACTCCGCAGCTAGAAACTCCACAAATAGAAACTCCACTACTAGATACTCCACAACTGAAAACTCGGCAACTAGAAACTCCACAACTAGGGACTCCACAACTAGAAACTCCACAACCAGAGACTCTGCAACTAGAAACTCCGCAACTAGAAACTCCACAAATAGAAACTCTGCAGCTAGAAACTACACAACTAGAGACTCCACAACTAGAAATTCCACAACTAGAGACTCCACAACCTGAAACTCCACAACTAAAGACTCTGCAACTCGAAACTCCACAACTCGAAACTCCACTACTGAAAACTCCACAACTAGACACTCCACAACAAAAATTTCTTCAACTAGAAACTCCTAAACTAGAGACTCCACAACTAGGGAATCTACAACTAGAGACTTGAAACTAGAAACTCAACAACTGAAAACTCCACAACTAAAAACTTAACAACTAGAAACTCTACAGCTTGAGACTCCGCAACTTGAAACTCCACAACCAGAGACTCCGCAACTAGAAACTCCACAACTAGGGACTCCACAACTAGAAACTCCACAACTCGAAACTCCACTACTAGATACTCCACAACTGGAAACTCGACAACTAGAAACTCCACATCCAGAGACTCCACAACTTGAAACTCCACAACTAGAGACTCTGCAACTAGAAACTCAACAACTAGATACTCCGCAACTCAACAACTAGAAACTCCAGAACTGGAAAATCCACAACTAGATACTCCACAACTAGAAAATCTACAACTAGAAACTCCGCAACTAGAGACTCCACAACTAGAAACTCCACAACTAGAAACTCCACAACTACAAACCCCACAAATACAGACTCGGCAACTAGAAATTCCATATCTAGAAACTCCACAGCTAGAAACTGCAAAACTAGTGACTTCACAACTAGAAACTCAACAACTAAAACTCCACAACTAAAAACTCCACAACTGGAAACTCCACAACTTGAAACTCCACAACTAGAGACTCCGCAACTAGAAACTCCACAACTAGAGACTCCGCAACTCCACAACTAGAAACTCCACAACTGGAAACTCCACAACTAGATACTCCGTACTAGAAACTCCACAACTAGAGACTCCACAACTTGAAACTCCACAACTTTAAACTCCACAACTTGAGACTCCACAACTAAAAACTCCACAACTTGAAACTCCAAAATTAGAAACTCCACAACCAGAAACTCCACAACTAGAAACTCCACAACTAAAAACTCCACAACAGGAAACTCCACAACAAGAAACTCCACAACTAGAGACTTCGCAACTAGAAACTCCACAACCAGAGACTCTGCAACTAGAAACTCCGCAAGTAGAAAATCCACAAATAGAAACTCCGCAACTAGAAACTCCGCAGCTAGAAACTACACAACTAGAGACTCCACAACTAGAAACTCCACAACTAGAAACTCCACAACTAGAGACTCCACAACTTGAAACCTCACAACTTTAGGTTCCGCAACTAGAAAATCCACAGCTAGAGATTCCGCAACTAGAAACTCCACAACTAGAAACTCCACAACTCAAAACTCCAACACTAGTAACTCCAAAACTCGAAACTCCACAACTAGAGACTCCGCAACTAGAAACTCCACAACCAGAGACTCTGCAACTAGAAACTCCGCAGCTAGAAACTCCACAAATAGAAACTCCGCAACTAGAAACTCCACAGCTAGAAACTCCGCAACTAGAAACTCCACAAGTAGTAACTCCACAGCTAGACACTCCACAACTGGAAACTCCACAACTAGAAACTTCACAACTAGAGACTCCGCAACTAGAAACTCCACAACTGGAAACTCCACAACTAGATACTCCACAACTGGAAACTCCACAACTAGAAACTCCACAACTAGACTCCACAACTTGAAACTCCACAACTAGAGACTCCGCAACTCCACAACTAGAAACTCCACAACTGGAAACTCCACAACTAGATACTCCGCAACTAGAAACTCCACAACTAGAGATTCCACAACTTGAAACTCCGCAACTTTAAACTCCACAACTTGAGACTCCACAACTAGAAACTCCACAACTTGAAACTCCAAAATTAGAAACTCCACAACCAGAAACTCCACAACTAGAAACTCCACAACTAAAAACTCCACAACTGGAAACTCCACAACAAGAAACTCCACAACTAGAGACTTCGCAACTAGAAACTCCACAACCAGAGACTCTGCAACTAGAAACTCCGCAAGTAGAAACTCCACAAATAGAAACTCTGCAACTAGAAACTCCGCAGCTAGAAACTACACAACTAGAGACTCCTCAACTAGAAACTCCACAACTAGAAACTCCACAACTAGAGACTCCACAACTTGAAACCTCACAACTTTAGGTTGCGCAACTAGAAAATCCACAGCTAGAGATTCCGCAACTAGAAACTCCACAACTCAAACCTCCAACACTAGAAACTCCAAAACTCAAAACTCCACAACTAGAGACTCCGCAACTAGAAACTCCACAACCAGAGACTCTGCAACTAGAAACTCCGCAGCTAGAAACTCCACAAATAGAAACTCCACTACTAGATACTCCACAACTGAAAACTCGGCAACTAGAAACTCCACAACTAGAGACTCCACAACTAGAAACTCCACAACCAGAGACTCTGCAACTAGAAACTCCGCAACTAGAAACTCCACAAATAGAAACTCCGCAGCTAGAAACTACACAACTAGAGACTCCACAACTAGAAATTCCACAACTAGAAACTCCACAACTTGAAACTCCACAACTTGAAACCTCACAACTTTAAGTTCCGCAACTAGAAAATCCACAGCTAGTGATTCCGCAACTAGAAACTCCTAAACTCAAAACTCCAACACTAGAAACTCCAAAAATCGAAACTCCACAACTAGAGACTCCGCAACTCCACAACTAGAAACTCCACAACTGGAAACTCCACAACTAGATACTCCGCGACTAGAAACTCCACAACTAGAGATTCCACAACTTGAAACTCCGCAACTTTAAACTCCACAACTTGAGACTCCACAACTAGAAACTCCACAACTTGAAACTCCAAAATTAGAAACTCCACAACCAGAAACTCCACAACTAGAAACTCCACAACTAAAAACTCCACAACTGGAAACTCCACAACAAGAAACTCCACAACTAGAGACTTCGCAACTAGAAACTCCACAACCAGAGACTCTGCAACTAGAAACTCCGCAAGTAGAAACTCCACAAATAGAAACTCTGCAACTAGAAACTCCGCAGCTAGAAACTACACAACTAGAGACTCCTCAACTAGAAACTCCACAACTAGAAACTCCACAACTAGAGACTCCACAACTTGAAACCTCACAACTTTAGGTTGCGCAACTAGAAAATCCACAGCTAGAGATTCCGCAACTAGAAACTCCACAACTAGAAACTCCACAACTCAAACCTCCAACACTAGAAACTCCAAAACTCGAAACTCCACAACTAGAGACTCCGCAACTAGAAACTCCACAACCAGAGACTCTGCAACTAGAAACTCCGCAGCTAGAAACTCCACAAATAGAAACTCCACTACTAGATACTCCACAACTGAAAACTCGGCAACTAGAAACTCCACAACTAGGGACTCCACAACTAGAAACTCCACAACCAGAGACTCTGCAACTAGAAACTCCGCAACTAGAAACTCCACAAATAGAAACTCTGCAGCTAGAAACTACACAACTAGAGACTCCACAACTAGAAATTCCACAACTAGAGACTCCACAACCTGAAACTCCACAACTAAAGACTCTGCAACTCGAAACTCCACAACTCGAAACTCCACTACTGAAAACTCCACAACTAGACACTCCACAACAAAAATTTCTTCAACTAGAAACTCCTAAACTAGAGACTCCACAACTAGGGAATCTACAACTAGAGACTTGAAACTAGAAACTCAACAACTGAAAACTCCACAACTAAAAACTTAACAACTAGAAACTCTACAGCTTGAGACTCCGCAACTTGAAACTCCACAACCAGAGACTCCGCAACTAGAAACTCCACAACTAGGGACTCCACAACTAGAAACTCCACAACTCGAAACTCCACTACTAGATACTCCACAACTGGAAACTCGACAACTAGAAACTCCACATCCAGAGACTCCACAACTTGAAACTCCACAACTAGAGACTCTGCAACTAGAAACTCAACAACTAGATACTCCGCAACTCAACAACTAGAAACTCCAGAACTGGAAAATCCACAACTAGATACTCCACAACTAGAAAATCTACAACTAGAAACTCCGCAACTAGAGACTCCACAACTAGAAACTCCACAACTAGAAACTCCACAACTACAAACCCCACAAATACAGACTCGGCAACTAGAAATTCCATATCTAGAAACTCCACAGCTAGAAACTGCAAAACTAGTGACTTCACAACTAGAAACTCAACAACTAAAACTCCACAACTAAAAACTCCACAACTGGAAACTCCACAACTTGAAACTCCACAACTAGAGACTCCGCAACTAGAAACTCCACAACTAGAGACTCCGCAACTCCACAACTAGAAACTCCACAACTGGAAACTCCACAACTAGATACTCCGTACTAGAAACTCCACAACTAGAGACTCCACAACTTGAAACTCCACAACTCTAAACTCCACAACTTGAGACTCCACAACTAAAAACTCCACAACTTGAAACTCCAAAATTAGAAACTCCACAACCAGAAACTCCACAACTAGAAACTCCACAACTAAAAACTCCACAACAGGAAACTCCACAACAAGAAACTCCACAACTAGAGACTTCGCAACTAGAAACTCCACAACCAGAGACTCTGCAACTAGAAACTCCGCAAGTAGAAAATCCACAAATAGAAACTCCGCAACTAGAAACTCCGCAGCTAGAAACTACACAACTAGAGACTCCACAACTAGAAACTCCACAATTAGAAACTCCACAACTAGAGACTCCACAACTTGAAACCTCACAACTTTAGGTTCCGCAACTAGAAAATCCACAGCTAGAGATTCCGCAACTAGAAACTCCACAACTAGAAACTCCACAACTCAAAACTCCAACACTAGTAACTCCAAAACTCGAAACTCCACCACTAGAGACTCCGCAACTAGAAACTCCACAACCAGAGACTCTGCAACTAGAAACTCCGCAGCTAGAAACTGCACAAATAGAAACTTCACTACTAGATACTCCACAACAGAAAACTCGGCAACTAGAAACTCCACAACTAGAGACTCCACAACTTGAAACTCCATAACCAGAGACTCTGCAACTAGAAACTCTACAACTAGAGACTCCGCAACTCCACAACTCGAAACTACACAACTGGAAACTCCACAACTAGACACTCCACAACTAAAAACTCTTCAACTAGAAATTCCTAAACTAGAGACTCCACAACTAAAAAATCTACAACTAGAGACTTCAAACTAGAAACTCAACAACTAGAAACTCCACAACTAAAAACTATACAACTAGAAACTCCACATCTTGAGACTCCGCAGTTAGAAACTCCACAACTAGGGACTCCGCAACTAGAAACTCCACAACTGGAAACTCCACAACCGGCAACTCCACTACTAGATACTCCACAACTGGAAACTCGGCAACTAGAAACTCCACAACTAGAGACTCCACAACTTGAAACTCCACAACTAGAGACTCTGCAACTAGAAACTCCACAACTAGAGACTCCGCAACTCCACAACTCGAAACTCTACAACTGGAAACTCCACAACTAGACACTCCGCAACTAGAAAATCCACAACTAGAAACTCCACAACTATAGACTCCACAACTTGAAACTCCACAAGTTTAAACTCCACAACTTGAGACTCCACAACTAGAAACTCCACAACTAGAATCTCCCCAACTAGAAACTTTACAACTCGGAACTCCACAACTAGAAACTCCACAACTAGAAACTCCACAACTAGAGACTCCGCAACTAGAAACTCCACAACCAGAGACTCTGCAACTAGAAACTCCGCAACTAGAAACTCCACAAATAGAAACTCCGCAGCTAGAAACTACACAACTAGAGAATACACAACTAGAAATTCCACAACTAGAAACTCCACAACTTGAAACTGCACAACTTGAAACCTCACAACTTTAGGTTCCGCAACTAGAAAATCCACAGCTAGTGATTCCGCAACTAGAAACTCCTAAACTCAAAACTCCAACACTAGAAACTCCAAAACTCGAAACTCCACAACTAGAGACTCCGCAACTAGAAACTCCACAACCAGAGACTCTGCAACTAGAAACTCCGCAGCTAGAAACTCCACAAATAGAAACTCCGCAACTAGAAACTCCACAGCTAGAAACTCCGCAACTAGAAACTCCACAAGTAGTAACTCCACAGCTAGACACTCCACAACTGGAAACTCCACAACTAGAAACTTCACAACTAGAGACTCCGCAACTAGAAACTCCACAACTGGAAACTCCACAACTAGATACTCCACAACTGGAAACTCCACAACTAGAAACTCCACAACTAGACTCCACAACTTGAAACTCCACAACTAGAGACTCCGCAACTCCACAACTAGAAACTCCACAACTGGAAACTCCACAACTAGATACTCCGCAACTAGAAACTCCACAACTAGAGATTCCACAACTTGAAACTCCGCAACTTTAAACTCCACAACTTGAGACTCCACAACTAGAAACTCCACAACTTGAAACTCCAAAATTAGAAACTCCACAACCAGAAACTCCACAACTAGAAACTCCACAACTAAAAACTCCACAACTGGAAACTCCACAACAAGAAACTCCACAACTAGAGACTTCGCAACTAGAAACTCCACAACCAGAGACTCTGCAACTAGAAACTCCGCAAGTAGAAACTCCACAAATAGAAACTCTGCAACTAGAAACTCCGCAGCTAGAAATTACACAACTAGAGACTCCTCAACTAGAAACTCCACAACTAGAAACTCCACAACTAGAGACTCCACAACTTGAAACCTCACAACTTTAGGTTGCGCAACTAGAAAATCCACAGCTAGAGATTCCGCAACTAGAAAATCCACAACTAGAAACTCCACAACTCAAACCTCCAACACTAGAAACTCCAAAACTCAAAACTCCACAACTAGAGACTCCGCAACTAGAAACTCCACAACCAGAGACTCTGCAACTAGAAACTCCGCAGCTAGAAACTCCACAAATAGAAACTCCACTACTAGATACTCCACAACTGAAAACTCGGCAACTAGAAACTCCACAACTAGAGACTCCACAACTAGAAACTCCACAACCAGAGACTCTGCAACTAGAAACTCCGCAACTAGAAACTCCACAAATAGAAACTCCGCAGCTAGAAACTACACAACTAGAGACTCCACAAATAGAAATTCCACAACTAGAAACTCCACAACTTGAAACTCCACAACTTGAAACCTCACAACTTTAAGTTCCGCAACTAGAAAATCCACAGCTAGTGATTCCGCAACTAGAAACTCCTAAACTCAAAACTCCAACACTAGAAACTCCAAAAATCGAAACTCCACAACTAGAGACTCCGCAACTAGAAACTCCACAACCAGAGACTCTGCAACTAGAAACTCCGCAGCTAGAAACTCCGCAACTAGAAACTACACAAGTAGTAACTCCACAACTAGATACTCCACAACTGGAAACTCCACAACTAGAAACTTCACAACTAGAGACTCCACAACTAGAAACTACACAACTGGAAACTCCACAACTAGATACTCCACAACTGGAAACTCCACAACTAGAAACTCCACAACTAGACTCCACAACTTGAAACTCCACAACTAGAGACTCCGCAATTCCACATCTAGAAACTCCACAACTGGAAACTCCACAACTAGACACTCCGAAAATGGAAACTCCACAACTAGAGACTCCACAACTTGAAACTCCACAACTTTAAACTCCACAACTTGAGACTCCACAACTAGAAACTCCACAACTTGAAACTCCAAAATTAGAAACTCCACAACCAGAAACTCCTAACTAGAGACTTCGCAACTAGAAACTCCACAGCCAGAGACTCTGCAACTAGAAACTCCGCAAGTAGAAACTCCACAAATAAAAAATCTGCAACTAGAAACTCCGCAGCTAGAAACTACACAACTAGAGACTCCACAACTAGAAACTCCACAACTAGAAACTCCACAACTAGAGACTCCACAACTTGAAACCTAACAACTTTACGTTCCGCAACTAGAAAATCCACAGCTAGAGATTCCGCAACTAGAAACTCCACAACTAGAAACTCCACAACTCAAACCTCCAACACTAGAAACTCCAAAACTCGAAACTCCACAACTAGAGACTCCGCAACTAGAAACTCCACAACTTGAAACTCCACAACTAGAGACTCTGCAACTAGAAACTCCACATCTAGAGACTCCGCAACTCCACAACTCGAAACTCCACAACCGGAAACTCCACAACTAGGCACTCCACAACTAAAAACTCTTCAACTAGAAATTCCTAAACTAGAGACTCCACAACTAGAGAATCTACAACTAGAGACTTCAAACTAGAAACTCAAGCACTAGAAACTCCACAACGAAAAACTCAACAACCAGAAACTCCACAGCTTGAGACTCTGCAACTAGAAACTCCACAACTAGGGACTCCGCAACTAGAAACTCCACAACTAGAAAATCTACAACTAGAATCTCCGCAACTAGAGACTCCACAACTAGAAACTCCTCAACTAGAAACTCCACAACTACAAACCCCACAAATACAGACTCGGCAACTAGAAATTCCATATCTAGAAACTCCACAGCTAGAAACTGCAAAACTAGAGACTTCACAACTAGAAACTCAACAACTAAAACTCCACAACTAAAAACTGCACAACTGGAAACTCCACAACTTGAGACTCTGCAACTAGAAACTTCACAACTAGAAACTCCGCTATTAAAGACTCCGCAACTAGAAACTCCGCAACTAGAAACTCCACAATTTAAAACTCCACAACTAGATACTCCACAACTGAAAACTCCACAACTAGATACTTCACAACTGGAAACTCTACAACTAGATACTCCACAACTAACAACTCCACAACTAGAAACTCCACAACTAGAGACTCCACAACTAAAAACTCCACAACCAGAGACTCCGCAACTTCACAACTAGAAACTCCACAACTGGAAACTGCACAACTAGATACTCTGCAACTAGAAACTCCACAACTAGAGACTCCACAACTTGAAACTCCACAACTTTAAACTCCACAACTTGAGACTCCACAACTAGAAACTCCACAACTTGAAACTCCACAGCTTGAGACTGCGCAACTAGAAACTCCACAACTAGGGACTCCACAACTGGAAACTCCACAACCAGGAACTCTACAACTAGAAACTCCACAACTAGAAACTCCACAACTAGAAACTCCGCAACTAGACACTCCACAACTAAAAACTCCACAACTAGAAACTCCACAACTACAAACTCCACCAATAGAGAATCGGCAACTAGAAATTCCATATCTAGAAACTCCACAACTAGAAACTCCACAACTAGAAACTCTACAACTAGAGACTCCGCAACTAGAAACTCCACAGCCAGAGACTCTGCAACTAGAAACTCTGCAGCTAGAAACTCCACAAATAGAAACTCCACAACTACAAACTCCACCAATAGAGACTCGGCAACTAGAAATTCCATATCTAGAAACTCCACAACTAAAAACTCCACAACTAGAAACTGCACAACTAGAAACTCCACAACAGGAGACTCCACAACTAGAAACTCCACAGCTAGAAACTCCACAACTAGAAACTCCACAACTTGAAACCTCACAACCCTAAGTTCCGCAACTAGAAAATCCACAGCTAGAGATTCCGCAACTAGAAACTCCACAACTCAAACTTCCACAACAAGAAACTCCACAACTGGAAACTCCACAACTGGAAACTCCACAACTGGAAACTCCACAACTAGACACTCCACAACTAAAAACTCTACAACTAGAAAGTTCTAAACTAGAGACTCCACAACTAGAGACTACAACTAGAGACTTCAAACTAGAAACTCAACAACATGAAAGTCCACAACTTGAAACTCCACAACTAGAAACTCCACAACAAGAAACTCTACAACTAGAGACTCTTCAACTAGAGAATTCGCAACTAGAAACTCCAAAACTAGAAACTCCACAACTAGAAACTCCACAACTCGAAACTCCACAACTCAAAACTCCACAACTTGAAACTCTACAACTAGAAACTCCTAAACTAGAGACTCCATAACTAGAGACTCCACAACTAGAGACTTCAAAACTAGAAACTCAACATTTAGAAGCTCCACAACTAAAAACTCTACAACTAGAAATTCCACAACTTGAGAACCCGCCACTTTAAATTCCACAACCCTAGACTCCACAACTAAAAACTCCACGACTAGAAACTCCACAACTAGAAACTCCATAACTAGAACCTCCACAACCAGAGGCACCGCAACTAGAATCTCTGCAACTAGAAACTCCACAACCTGAAACTCCACTACTAGAAACTCCAACACTAGCAACTCCACAACTAGAAACTCCGCAACTAGAGACTCCACAACTAAAAACTCTACAACTAGAGTCTCCACAACTTGAAACTCCACAACTAAAAACTCCGCAACCAGAAACTCCACAACTAGAAACTCCACAACTAGAAACTCCGCAACTAGAGACTCCACAACTAGAAACTCTACAACTAGAAATTCCACATCTAGAGACTTTGCAACTAGAAACTCCGCAGCTAGAAACTCCACAACTAGAAACTCCGCAACTAGAAACTCCACAACTAGAAACTCCACAACTAGAAACTCCACAACTTGAAACCTCACAGCCTTAAGTTCCGCAACTAGAAAATCCACAACTAGAGATTCCGCAACTAGAAACTGCACAACTAGAAACTCCACAACTCGAAACTCCACAACTCAAAACTCCACAATTCGAAACTCCACAACTCGAAACTCCAGAACTTGAAACTTCACAACTAGACACTCAAAAACTAAAAACTCTACAACTAGAAACTCCTAAACTAGAAACTCCACAACTAGAGACTTCAAACTAGAAACTCGAAAACTAGAAACTGCACAACTAAAACTCCACAACTAGAAACTCCACAGCTTGAGACTCCGCAACTTGAAACTCCACAACTGGAAACACCGCAACTAGAAACTCCACAACTGGAAACTCCACAATTTAAAACTCCACAACTAGATACTCCACAACTGGAAACTCCACAACTAGATACTTCACAACTTGAAACTCTACAACTGGATACTCCACAACTAACAACTCCACAACTAGAAACTCCACAACTAGAGACTCCACAACTAAAAACTCCACAACCAGAGACTCCGCAACTTCACAACTAGAAACTCCACAACTGGAAACTGCACAACTAGATACTCTGCAACTAGAAACTCCACAACTAGAGACTCCACAACTTGAAACTCCACAACTTTAAACTCCACAACTTGAGACTCCACAACTAGAAACTCCACAACTTGAAACTCCACAGCTTGAGACTGCGCAACTAGAAACTCCACAACTAGGGACTCCACAACTGGAAACTCCACAACCAGGAACTCTACAACTAGAAACTCCACAACTAGAAACTCCACAACTAGAAACTCCACAACTAGACACTCCACAACTAGAAACTCCACAACTACAAACTCCACCAATAGAGACTCGGCAACTAGAAATTCCATATCTAGAAACTCCACAACTAGAAACTCCACAACTAGAAACTCTACAACTAGAGACTCCGCAACTAGAAACTCCACAGCCAGAGACTCTGCAACTAGAAACTCTGCAGCTAGAAACTCCACAAATAGAAACTCCACAACTACAAACTCCACCAATAGAGACTCGGCAACTAGAAATTCCATATCTAGAAACTCCACAACTAAAAACTCCACAACTAGAAACTGCACAACTAGAAACTCCACAACAGGAGACTCCACAACTAGAAACTCCACAGCTAGAAACTCCACAACTAGAAACTCCACAACTTGAAACCTCACAACCCTAAGTTCCGCAACTAGAAAATCCACAGCTACAGATTCCGCAACTAGAAACTCCACAACTCAAACTTCCACAACAAGAAACTCCACAACTGGAAACTCCACAACTGGAAACTCCACAACTGGAAACTCCACAACTAGACACTCCACAACTAAAAACTCTACAACTAGAAAGTTCTAAACTAGAGACTCCACAACTAGAGACTACAACTAGAGACTTCAAACTAGAAACTCAACAACATGAAAGTCCACAACTTGAAACTCCACAACTAGAAACTCCACAACTAGAAACTCTACAACTAGAGACTCTTCAACTAGAGAATTCGCAACTAGAAACTCCAAAACTAGAAACTCCACAACTAGAAACTCCACAACTCGAAACTCCACAACTCAAAACTCCACAACTTGAAACTCTACAACTAGAAACTCCTAAACTAGAGACTCCATAACTAGAGACTCCACAACTAGAGACTTCAAAACTAGAAACTCAACATTTAGAAGCTCCACAACTAAAAACTCTACAACTAGAAATTCCACAACTTTAGAACCCGCCACTTTAAATTCCACAACCCTAGACTCCACAACTAAAAACTCCACGACTAGAAACTCCACAACTAGAAACTCCATAACTAGAACCTCCACAACCAGAGGCACCGCAACTAGAATCTCTGCAACTAGAAACTCCACAACCTGAAACTCCACTACTAGAAACTCCAACACTAGCAACTCCACAACTAGAAACTCCGCAACTAGAGACTCCACAACTAGAAACTCCACAACTAGAGTCTCCACAACTTGAAACTCCACAACTAAAAACTCCGCAACCAGAAACTCCACAACTAGAAACTCCACAACTAGAAACTCCGCAACTAGAGACTCCACAACTAGAAACTCTACAACTAGAAATTCCACATCTAGAGACTTTGCAACTAGAAACTCCGCAGCTAGAAACTCCACAACTAGAAACTCCGCAACTAGAAACTCCACAACTAGAAACTCCACAACTAGAAACTCCACAACTTGAAACCTCACAGCCTTAAGTTCCGCAACTAGAAAATCCACAACTAGAGATTCCGCAACTAGAAACTGCACAACTAGAAACTCCACAACTCGAAACTCCACAACTCAAAACTCCACAATTCGAAACTCCACAACTCGAAACTCCAGAACTTGAAACTTCACAACTAGACACTCAAAAACTAAAAACTCTACAACTAGAAACTCCTAAACTAGAAACTCCACAACTAGAGACTTCAAACTAGAAACTCGAAAACTAGAAACTGCACAACTAAAAACTAAAACTCCACAACTAGAAACTCCACAGCTTGAGACTCCGCAACTTGAAACTCCACAACTGGAAACACCGCAACTAGAAACTCCACAACTGGAAACTGGAAACACCGCAACTAGAAACTCCACAACTGGAAACTTCACTACTAGATACTCCACAACTAGAAACTCGACAACTAGAAACTCCACAACTAGAGACTCCACAACTAAAAACTCCACAACTAGAAACTCCGCAACTACAAACTCCACCAATAGAGACTCGGCAACTAGAAATTTCATATCAAGAAACTCCACAACTAAAAACTCCACAACTAAAAACTCCACAACTAGAAACTCCACAACTAGAAACTCTACAACTAGAGACTCCGCAACTAGAAACTCCACAACTAGACTCCCCAACTTGAAACTCTACAACTTCAAACTCCACAACTTGAGACTCCACAACTAGAAACTCCACAACTAGAGACTCCACAACTCGAAACTCCACAACTAGAAACTCCACAACTAGAAACTCCACAACCAGAGACTCCGCAATTCCACAACTAAAAACTCCACAACTTGAAAATCCACAACTAGATACTCCGCAACTAGAAACTCCACAACTAGAGACTCCACAACTAGAAACTCCACAACTAGAAACTCCACAACTTCAAACTCCACAAATAGAGACTCGGCTACAAGAAAGTTCTAGTCTAGAAAGTCCACAACTAAAAACTGCACAACTGGAAACTCCACAACCAGAGACTCCGCAACTAGAAACTCCGCTGCTAGAAACTCCACAAATAGAAACTCCGCAACTAGAAACTCCGCAGCTAGAAACTACACAACTACAGACTCCACAACTAGAAACTCCACAACTAGAAACTCCACAACTTGAAACCTCACAACCTTAAATTACGCAACTAGAAAATCCACAGCTAGAGATTCCGCAACTAGAAACTCCACAACTCGAAACTCCACAACTGGGAACTGCACAACTAGACACTCCACAACTAAAAACTCTTCAACAAGAAACTCCTAAACTAGAGACTCCACAACTACAGAATCTACAACTAGAGATTTCAAACTAGAAACTCAACAACTAGAAACTCCACAACTAAAAACTCAACAACTAGAAACTCCACAGCTTGAGACTCCGCAACTTCAAACTCCACAACTAGAAACTCCGCATTTAGAAACTCCACAACTAGGGACTCGGCAACTAGAAACTCCACAACTAGAAACTCCACAACTCGAAACTCCACTACTAGATACTCCACAACTGGAAACTCGACTACAAGAAACTCCACAACTAGAGACTCTGCAACTAGAAACTCAACAACTAGCGACTCCGCCACTCAACTACTAGAAACTCCACAACTGGAAATCCACAACTAAATACTCTACAACTTGAAAATCTACAACTAGGAACTCCACAACTATAGACTTCACAACTTGAAACTCCACAAGTTTAAACTCCACAACTTGAGACTACACAACTAGAAACTTCACAACTAGAAACTCCACAACTAGAAACTCCCCAACTAGAAACTCCGCAACTGGAAACTCCGCAACAGGAGACTCTACAACTAGAAACTCCACAACTAGAAACTCCAAAAGTAGAAACTGCACATCTAGAAACTTCACAACTAGAAACTCCGCAACTAGAGACTCCACAACTAGAAACTCCACAACTTGAAACTCCTCAACTAGAAACTCCACAACCAGAAACTCCATAACTAGAAACTCCACAACTGGAAACTCCGCATTTAGAGACTCCACAACTAGAAACTCCGCAACTACAAACTCCACAAATACAGACTCGGCAACTAGAAATTCCATATCTAGAAACTACACAACTAGAAACTGCAAAACTAGACACTCACAACTAGAAACTCAACAACTAGAAACTCCACAACTAAAAACTCCACAACTGGAAACTCCACAACTTGAGACTCTGCAACTTGAAACTTCACAACTAGAAACTCCGCTATTAAAAACTCCGCAACTAGAAACTCCATAACTTAAAGTTCACAACTAAATACTCCACAACTGGAAACTCCACAACTAGATACTTCACAACTGAAAACTCCACAACTAGATTCTCCATAACTGGAAACTCCAACTAGAAACTCGACAACTAGAGACTCCACAACTCGAAACTCCACAACTAGAAACTCCACAACTAGAAACTCCACAACCAGAGACTCCGCAACTCCACAACTAGAAACTACACAACTGGAAACTCCACAATTAGATACTCCGCAACTAGAAACTACACAACTAGAGACTCCACAACTTGAAACTCCACAACTTTAAACTCCACAACTTGAGACTCCACAACTAGAAACTCCACAACTTGAAACTCTACAACTAGTAACTCCACAACCAGAAACTCCACAACTAGAAACTCCACAACTAGAAACTCCACAACTAGAAACTGCAACTAGAGACTCCACAACTAGAAACTCCACAACTACAAACTCCACAACTACAAGCTCCACAAATAGAGACTCGGCTACAAGAAAATTATTGTCTAGAAAGTCCACAACTAAAAACTCCACAACTAGAAACTCCACAACTAGAAACTCCACAACTAGAGACTCCACAACTTGAAACTCCACAACTTTAAACTCCACAACTTGAGACTCCACAACTAGAAACTCCACAACTTGAAACTCCAAGACTACAAACTCCACAACCAGAAACTGCACAACTAGAAACTCTACAACTAGAAACTCCACAACTAGAAACTCTGCAACTAGAGACTCCACAACTAGAAACTCCACAACTAGAAACTCCACAACTACAAGCTCCACAAATAGAGACTCGGCTACGAGAAAATTCCTGTCTAGAAAGTCCACAACTAAAAACTCCACAACTTGAAACTCCACAACTAGAAACTCCACAACTAGAAACTCCACAACTAGAGACTCCGCAACTAGAAACTCCACAACCAGAGACTCTGCAACTAGAAACTCTGCAGCTAGAAACTCCACAACTCAAAACTCCACAACTAGAAACTCCAAAGCTACAAACTCTTCAACTAGAAATTCCTAAACTAGAGACTCCACAACTAGAGAATCTACAACTAGAGACTTCAAACTAGAAAGTCAACATTTAGAAACTCCACAACTAAAAACTCAAAAACTAGAAACTCCACATCTTGAGACTCCGCAACTAGAAACTCCACAACTAGGGACTCCGCAACTAGAAACTGCACAACTAGAGACTCTGCAACTAGAAACTCCACAACTAGAGACTCCGCTACTCCACAACTCGAAACTCCACAACTGGAAACTCCACAACTAAAAACTCTTCAACTAGAAATTCCTAAACTAGAGACTCCACAACTAGAGAATCTACAACTAGAGACTTCAAACTTGAAACTCAACAACTAGAAACTCCACAACTAAAAACTCAACAACTAGAAACTCCACAGCTTGAGACTCTACAACTGGAAACTCCACAACTAGGGACTCCGCAACTAGAAACTCCAAAACTAGAAATTCCACAACTGGAAACTCCACTACTAGATACTCCACAACTGGAAACTCGGCAACTAGAAACTCCACAACTAGAGACTCCACAACTTGAAACTCCACAACTAGAGACTCTGCAACTAGAAACTCCACAACTCGAAACTCCACAACTGGAAACTCCACAACTAGACACTTCACAACTAAAACCCTTCCACTAGAAACTCCTAAACTAGAGACTCCACAACTAGAGAATCTACAACTAGAGACTTCAAACTAGAAACTTAACAACTAAAAACTCCACAACTAAAAACTCAACAACTAGAAACTCCACAGCTTGGGACTCCGCAACTTGAAACTCCACAACTAGAAACTCCGCAACTAGAAACTCCACAACTAAGGACTCTACAATTAGAAACTCCACAACTAGAAACTCCACAACTAGAAACTTCACAACTAGAAACTCCGCAACTAGAGACTCCACAATTAGAAACTCCGCAACTAGAAACTCCGCAACAGGAGACTCTACAACTAGAAACTCCACAACTAGAAACTCCAAAACTAGAAACTCCACAACTAGAAAGTTCACAACTAGAAACTCCGCAACTAGAGACTCCACAACTAGAAACTCCACAACTTGAAACTCCTCAACTAGAAACTCCACAACTGGAAACTCCACAACAAGACACTCCACAACTAAAAACTCTTCAACAAGAAACTCCTAAACTAGAGACTCCACAACTAGAGAATCTACAACTAGAGATTTCAAACTAGAAACTCAACAACTAGAAACTCCACAACTAAAAACTCAACAACTAGAAACTCCACAGCTTGAGACTCCGCAACTTCAAACTCCACAACTAGAAACTCCGCATTTAGAAACTCCACAACTAGGGACTCGGCAACTAGAAACTCCACAACTAGACACTCCACAACTCGAAACTCCACTACTAGATACTCCACAACTGGAAACTCGACTACAAGAAACTCCACAACTAGAGACTCTGCAACTAGAAACTCAACAACTAGCGACTCCGCCACTCAACTACTAGAAACTCCACAACTGGAAATCCACAACTAAATACTCCACAACTAGAAAATCTACAACTAGGAACTCCACAACTATAGACTCCACAACTTGAAACTCCACAAGTTTAAACTCCACAACTTGAGACTACACAACTAGAAACTTCACAACTAGAAACTCCACAACTAGAAACTCCCCAACTAGAAACTCCGCAACTGGAAACTCCGCAACAGGAGACTCTACAACTAGAAACTCCACAACTAGAAACTCCAAAAATAGAAACTGCACATCTAGAAACTTCACAACTAGAAACTCCGCAACTAGAGACTCCACAACTAGAAACTCCACAACTTGAAACTCCTCAACTAGAAACTCCACAACCAGAAACTCCATAACTAGAAACTCCACAACTGGAAACTCCGCATTTAGAGACTCCACAACTAGAAACTCCACAACTAGAAACTCCGCAACTACAAACTCCACAAATACAGACTCGGCAACTAGAAATTCCATATCTAGAAACTACACAACTAGAAACTGCAAAACTAGACACTCACAACTAGAAACTCAACAACTAGAAACTACACAACTGGAAACTCCACAACTTGAGACTCCGCAACTTGAAACTTCACAACTAGAAACTCCGCTATTAAAAACTCCGCAACTAGAAACTCCATAACTTAAAGTTCACAACTAAATACTCCACAACTGGAAACTCCACAACTAGATACTTCACAACTGAAAACTCCACAACTAGATTCTCCACAACTGGAAACTCCACAACTAGAAACTCGACAACTAGAGACTCCACAACTCGAAACTCCACAACTAGAAACTCCACAACTAGAAACTCCACAACCAGAGACTCCGCAACTCCACAACTACAAACTACACAACTGGAAACTCCACAACTAGATACTCCGCAACTAGAAACTCCACAACTAGAGACTCCACAACTTGAAACTCCACAACTTTAAACTCCACAACTTGAGACTCCACAACTAGAAACTCCACAACTTGAAACTCTACAACTAGAAACTCCACAACCAGAAACTCCACAACTAGAAACTCCACAACTAGAAACTCCACAACTAGAAACTCTGCAACTAGAGACTCCACAACTAGAAACTCCACAACTACAAACTCCACAACTACAAGCTCCACAAATAGAGACTCGGCTACAAGAAAATTAATGTCTAGAAAGTCCACAACTAAAAACTCCACAACAAGAAACTCCACAACTAGAAACTCCACAACTAGAGACTCCACAACTTGAAACTCCACAACTTTAAACTCCACAACTTGAGACTCCACAACTAGAAACTCCACAACTTGAAACTCCACAACTAGAAACTCCACAACCAGAAACTCCACAACTAGAAACTCTACAACTAGAAACTCCACAACTAGAAACTCCAAAAATAGAAACTGCACATCTAGAAACTTCACAACTAGAAACTCCGCAACTAGAGACTCCACAACTAGAAACTCCACAACTTGAAACTCCTCAACTAGAAACTCCACAACCAGAAACTCCATAACTAGAAACTCCACAACTGGAAACTCCGCATTTAGAGACTCCACAACTAGAAACTCCACAACTAGAAACTCCGCAACTACAAACTCCACAAATACAGACTCGGCAACTAGAAATTCCATATCTAGAAACTACACAACTAGAAACTGCAAAACTAGACACTCACAACTAGAAACTCAACAACTAGAAACTCCACAACTAAAAACTCCACAACTGGAAACTCCACAACTTGAGACTCCGCAACTTGAAACTTCACAACTAGAAACTCCGCTATTAAAAACTCCGCAACTAGAAACTCCATAACTTAAAGTTCACAACTAAATACTCCACAACTGGAAACTCCACAACTAGATACTTCACAACTGAAAACTCCACAACTAGATTCTCCACAACTGGAAACTCCACAACTAGAAACTCTGCAACTAGAGACTCCACAACTAGAAACTCCACAACTAGAAACTCCACAACTACAAGCTCCACAAATAGAGACTCGGCTACGAGAAAATTCATGTCTAGAAAGTCCACAACTAAAAACTCCACAACTTGAAACTCCACAACTAGAAACTCCACAACTAGAAACTCCACAACTAGAGACTCCACAACTAGAAACTCCACAACCAGAGACTCTGCAACTAGAAACTCTGCAGCTAGAAACTCCACAACTCAAAACTCCACAACTAGAAACTCCAAAGCTACAAACTCTTCAACTAGAAATTCCTAAACTAGACACTCCACAACTAGAGAATCTACAACTAGAGACTTCAAACTAGAAAGTCAACATTTAGAAACTCCACAACTAAAAACTCAAAAACTAGAAACTCCACATCTTGAGACTCCGCAACTAGAAACTCCACAACTAGGGACTCCGCAACTAGAAACTGCACAACTAGAGACTCTGCAACTAGAAACTCCACAACTAGAGACTCCGCAACTCCACAACTCGAAACTCCACAACTGGAAACTCCACAACTAAAAACTCTTCAACTAGAAATTCCTAAACTAGAGACTCCACAACTAGAGACTCTACAACTAGAGACTTCAAACTAGAAACTCAACAACTAGAAACTCCACAACTAAAAACTCAACAACTAGAAACTCCACAGCTTGAGACTCTGCAACTGGAAACTCCACAACTAGGGACTCCGCAACTAGAAACTCCAAAACTAGAAATTCCACAACTGGAAACTCCACTACTAGATACTCCACAACTGGAAACTCGGCAACTAGAAACTCCACAGCTAGAGACTCCACAACTTGAAACTCCACAACTAGAGACTCTGCAACTAGAAACTCCACAACTCGAAACTCCACAACTGGAAACTCCATAACTAGACACTTCACAACTAAAACCCTTCCACTAGAAACTCCTAAACTAGAGACTCCACAACTAGAGAATCTACAACTAAAGACTTCAAACTAGAAACTCAACAACTAAAAGCTCCACAACTAAAAACTCAACAACTAGAAGCTCCACAGCTTGGGACTCCGCAACTTGAAACTCCACAACTAGAAACTCCCCAACTAGAAACTCCACAACTAAGGACTCTACAACTAGAAACTCCACAACTAGAAACTCCGCAACTAGAGACTCCACAATTAGAAACTCCGCAACTAGAAACTCCGCAACAGGAGACTCTACAACTAGAAACTCCACAACTAGAAACTCCAAAACTAGAAACTCCACAACTAGAAAGTTCACAACTAGAAACTCCGCAACTAGAGACTCCAAAACTAGAAACTCCACAACTTGAAACTCCTCAACTAGAAACTCCACAACTGGAAACTCCACAACTAGACACTCCACAACTAAAAACTCTTCAACTAGAAATTCCTAAACTAGAGACTCCAAAACTAGAGAATCTACAACTAGAGACTTCAAACTAGAAACTCAACAGTTAGAAACTCCACAACTAAAAACTCAACAACTAGAAACTCCACATCTTGAGACTCCGCAACTAGAAACTCCACAACTAGGGACTCCGCAACTAGAAACTCCACAACTAGAAACTCCACAACTGGAAACTCCACTACTAGATACTCCACAACTGGAAACTCGGCAACTAGAAACTCCACAACTAGAGACTCCACAACTTGAAACTGCACAACTAGAGACTCTGCAACTAGAAACTCCACAACTAGAGACTCTGCAACTCCACAACCCGAAACTCCACAACTAAAAACTCTTCAACTAGAAATTCCTAAACTAGAGACTCCACAACTAGAGAATCTACAACAAGAGTCTTCAATCTAGAAACTCAACAACTAGAAACTCCACAACTAAAAACTCAACAACTAGAAACTCCACATCTTGAGATTCCGCAACTAGAAACTCCACAACTAGGGACTCCGCAACTAGAAATTCCACAACTAGAAACTCCACAACTGGAAACTACAGTACTAGATACTCCACAACTGGAAACTCGGCAACTAGAAACTCCTAAACTAGAGACTCCACAACTTGAAACTCCACAACTAGAGACTCTGCAACTAGAAACTCCACAACTAGAGACTCCGCAACTCCACAACTAGAAACTCCACAACTGGAAAATCCACAACTAGTTACTCCACAACTAGAAAATCCACAACTAGAAACTCCACAACTAGAAACTCCCCAACTAGAAACTCCGCAACTAGAAACTCCGCAACTGGAGACTCTACAACTAGAAACTCCACAACTAGAAACTCCAAAACTAGAAACTCCACAACTAGAAACTCCACAACTAAAAACTTCACAATTCGAAACTCCACTAAAAACTCCACAACTTGAAACTCCACAACTAGACACTCCACAACTAAAAATTCGACAACTAGAGACTCTGTAACTATAGAACTCCGCAACTAGAAACTCCGCATTTAAAAACTCCGCAACAAGAAATTCCACAGCTAGAAACACCACAACTAGACACTCTGCAACTAGAAACTCTAAAACTAGAGACTCCTCAACTAGAGAATTCGCAACTAGAAACTCCAAAACTAGAGACTGCAACTAGAAACTCCGCAGCTAGAAACTCCACAACTAGAAACTCCACAACTAGAAACTCCACAACTCGAAATTTCACAACTCAAAACTCCACAACTTGAAACTCCACAACTAGAAACTCCACAACTTGAGACTCCGCAACTAGAAACTCCACAACTTGAAACTCCACAACTAGAAACTCCACAACCAGAAACTCCACAACTAGAAACCCCACAACTAGAAACTCCGCAACTATAAACTCCGCAACTAGAGACTCCGCAACTTGAATCTCCACAACTAGAAACTCCACAACTAGAAACTCCAAAAATAGAGACTCGGCAACAAGAAATTCCATATAGAGTAACTCCACAAATAAAAGCTTTACAACTAGAAACTGCAAAACTAGAGACTTCACAACTAGAAACTCAAACACTATAAACTCCACAACTGGAAACTCCACAACAAGATACTCCACAACTGGAAACTCCACAACTAGAAACTCCACAACTAGAGACTCAACAACTCGAAACTCCACAACTAGAAACTCCACAACTAGAGTCTCCGAAAGTCCACAACTAGAAACTCCACAACTGGAAACTCCATAACTAGATACTCCACCACTAGAAACTCCACAACTAGAAACTCCCAAAATAGAAACTGCACATCTAGAAACTTCACAACTAGAAACTCCGCAACTAGAGACTCCACAACTAGAAACTCCACAACTTGAAACTCCTCAACTAGAAACTCCACAACCAGAAACTCCATAACTAGAAACTCCACAACTGGAAACTCCGCATTTAGAGACTCCACAACTAGAAACTCCACAACTAGAAACTCCGCAACTACAAACTCCACAAATACAGACTCGGCAACTAGAAATTCCATATCTAGAAACTACACAACTAGAAACTGCAAAACTAGACACTCACAACTAGAAACTCAACAACTAGAAACTCCACAACTGGAAACTCCAAAACTTGAGACTCCGCAACTTGAAACTCCACAACTAGAAACTCCGCTATTAAAAACTCCGCAACTAGTAACTCCGCAACTAGAAACTGCGCAACTTGAAACTCCACAACTAGATACTCCACAACTGGAAACTCCACAACTATATACTTCACAATTGGAAACTCCACAACTAGATACTCCACAACTGGAAACTCCACAACCAGAAACTCCACAACTAGAGACTCCAAAACTCGAAACTCCACAACTTGAAACCTCACAACCTTAAGTTACGCAACTAGAAAATCCACAGCTAGAGATTCCGCAACTAGAAACTACACAACTAGAAACTCCACAACCAGAAACTCCACAACTAGAGACTCCAAAACTCGAAACTCCACAACTAGAAACTCCACAACTAGAAAATTTACAACCAAAGACTCTGCATATCCACAACTAGAAACTCCACAACTAAATACTCCGCAACTACAAACTCCACAACTAGAGACTCCACAACTAGAAACTCTGCAACTAGAGACTTCACAACTAGAAACTCCACATCTACAAACTCTACAAATAGAGACTCGGCCACAAGAAATTTCATGTCTGGAAAGTCCACAACTAAAAACTCCACAATTGGAAACTCCACAACTAGAAACTCCCCAACTAGAAACTCCACAACTAGAGATTCCGCAACTAGAAACTCCACAACCAGAGACTCTGCAACTAGAAACTCCGCAGCTAGAAATTCCACAAATAGAAACTCCGCAACTAGAAACTCCGCAGCTAGAAACTACACAACTAGAAACTCCTAAACTAGAGACTCCACAACTAGAAACTCCACAACTGGAAACTCCACAACTAGACACTCCACAACTAAAAACTCTTCAACTAAAAACTCTAAACTAGAGACTCCACAACTAGAGACTTCAAACTAGAAACTCAACAACTAGAAACTTCAAAACTCGAAACTCTACTAGAAACTACACAACTGGAAACTCAACAACTAGACACTCCACAACTAGAAACTCCGCAACTAGAGACTCTGCAACTATGGAACTCCGCAACTAGAAACTCCGCAACAAGAAATTCCACAGCTAGAAACACCACAACTAGACACTCCGCAACTAGAAACTCAACAACTTGAGACGCCGCAACTAGAAACTCCACAACTTGAAACTTCACAACTAGAAATTCCGCAACTAGAAACTCTAGAACTAGAGACTCCGCAACTAGAGAATTCGCAACTAGAAACTCCAAAACTAGAGACTCTGCAACTAGAAACTCTGCAGCTAGAACCTCCATAACTAGAAACTCCACAACAAGAAACTCCGCAGCTAGAAACTCCGCAACTTGAAACTCCACAACTAGAGACTCCACAACTTGAAACTCCACAACTAGATACTTCACAACTAGAAACTCCACAACTAGAGACTCAACAACTTGAAACTCCAAAACTAGAAACTCCACAACTACAAACTCTGCAACTAGAAACTCCACAACTTGAGACTCCGCAAGTTGAAACTTCACAACTGGAAACTCCACAACTAGATACTCCACAACTGGAAACTCCACAACTAGAAACTCCACAACCAGACGCCACAACTTGAAACTCCACAACTAGAGACTCCGCAACTAGAAACTCCACAACTAGAGACTCCGCAACTCCACAACTAGAAACTCCACAACTGGAAACTCCACAACTAGAAACTCCATAACTAGAAACTCCACAACTAAAAACTCCACAACTGGAAACTCCACAACTAGAAACTTCACAACTAGAAACTCCACAACTAGAGACTCCGCAACTAGAAACTCCACAACCAGGGACTCTGCAACTAGAAACTCCGCAAATAGAAACTCCGCAGCTAGAAACTACACAACTAGAGACTCCACAACTAGAAACTCCACATTTAGAAACTCCACAACTAGAAACTACACAACTTGAAACCTCACAACCTTAAGTTACGCAACTAGAAAATCCACAGCTAGAGATTCCGCAACTAGAAACTCTACAACTGGAAACTCCACAACTCAAAACACCACAACTAGAGAATCTACAACTAGAGACTTCAAACTAGAAACTCAACAACTAGAAACTTCAAAACTCGAAACTCTACTAGAAACTCAACAACTAGAAACTTCAAAACTCGAAACTCTACTAGAAACTACACAACTGGAAACTCCACAACTAGACACCCCACAAAAACAAACTCCACAACTAGAGACTCTGCAACAATGGAACTCCGCAACTAGAAACTCCGCAACAAGAAATTCCACAGCTGGAAACTCCACAACTAGACACTCCGCAACTAGAAACTCCACAACTTGAGACGCCGCAACTAGAAACTCCAGAACTTGAAACTTCACAACTAGAAACTCCACAACTAGAAACTCTACAACTAGAGACTCCTCAACTAGAGAATTCGCAACTAGAAACTCCAAAACTAGAGACTCTGCAACTAGAAACTCCGCAGCTAGAACCTCCACAACTAGAAACTCCACAACTAGAAACTCCACAACTAGAAACTCCACAACTCGAAACTCCACAACTCAAAACTCCACAACTTGAAACTCCAAAACTAGAGACTCCACAACTAGAAACTCCACAACTAGAAACTCCACAACTAGAAACTCCAGAACTACGAACTCTACAAGTAAAGACTCGGCTACAAGAAATTTCATGTCTAGAAAGTCCACAACTAAAAACTCCACAACTGGAAACTCCACAACTAGAAACTCCACAACTAGAAACTCCACAACTGGAAACTCCACAACTAGACACTCCACAACTAGAAACTCCAAAACCAGAAACTCCACAACTAGAAACTCCACAACTAGAAACTTCACAACTAGGGACTCTGCAACTAAAGACTCCACAACTAGAAACTCCACAACTAGAAGCTCCACAACCAGAGACTCTGCAATTCCACAACTAGAAACTCCACAACTAAATTTTCTGCAACTAGAAACTCCGCAACTAGAAACTCCACAACCAGAGACTCTGCAACTAGAAACTCCGCAACTAGGAACTACGCAGCTAGAAACTACACAACTAGAGACTCCACAACTAGAAACTTCACAACTAGACTCCACAACTTGAAACTCCACAACTAGAGACTCCACAACCAGAAACTCCACAACTAGAAACTCCACAACTAAAAACTCCGCAACAAGAGACTCACCAACTAGAAACTCCACAACTACAAACTCCACAACTACAAACTCCACAAATAAAGACTCGGCAACTAGAAATTCCATATCTAGAAACTCCACAACTAAAAACTGCAAAACTAGAGACTTCTCAACTAGAAACTCAACAACTAGAAACTCCACAACTAAACACTCCACAACTGGAAACTCCACAACTTGACACTCCGCAACTTGAAACTTCACAACTAGAAGCTCCGCTATTAAAAACTCCGCAACTAGAAACTCCGCAACTAGAAACTCCACAACTTAAAACTCCACAACTAGATACTCCACAACTAGAAACTTTACAACTATATACTTCACAACTGGAAACCCCGCAACTAGATACTCCACAACTGGAAACTCCACAACTAGAAACTCCACAACTAGAAACTCCACAACCAGAAACTCCACAACTAGAAACTCCACAACTAGAAACTTCACAACTAGAGACTCCGCTACTAGAGACTCCACATCAAGAAACTCCACAACTCTAAACTCCACAACCAGAGACTCTGCAATTCCACAACTAGAAACTCCACAACTGCAAACTCCATAACTAGAACTCCGAAACTAGAAACTCCACAACTACAGACTCCACAACTTGAAACTCCACAACTAGAAACTCCACAACTAGAAACTCTGCAACTAGAGACTCCACAACTAGAAACTCCACAACTAGAAACTCCACAACTACAAACTCTACAATTAAAGACACGGCTACAAGAAATTTCATGTCTAGAAAGTCCACAACTAAAAACTCCACAACTGAAAACTCCACAACTAGAAACTCCACAACTAGAAACTCCACAACTCGAAACTCCACAACTGGAAACTCCACAACTAGACACTCCACAACTAGAAACTCCACAACCAGAAACTCCACAACTAGAAACTCCACAACTAGAAACTTCACAATTAGAGACTCCGCAACTAGAGACTCCACAACTAGAAACTCCACAACTACGAACTCCACAACCAGAGACTCTGCAATTCCACAACTAGAAACTCCACAACTGGAAACTCCGCAACTAGAAACTCCACAACTAGAAACTCCGCAACTAGAAATTCCACAACTAGGAACTCCGCAACTAGAAACTCCACAACTCGAAACTCCACTACTAGATACTCCACAACTAGAAAATCCACTAGAAACTCCACAACTATAGACTCCACAGCTTGAAACTCCACACGTTTAAACTCTACAACTTAAGACTCCACAACTAGAAACTCCACAACTAGAAACTCCCAACTAGAAACTCCGCAACTAGAAACTCCGCAACAGGAGACTCTATAACTAGAAACTCCACAACTAGAAACTCCAAAACTAGAAACTCCACAACTAGAAACTTCACAACTAGAAACTCCGCAACTAGGGACTCCACAACTGGAAACTCCACAACTGCAAACTCCACAACTACAAACTCCACAAATACAAACTCGGCAACTAGAAATTTCATATCTAGAAACTCCACAACTAGAAACTGCAAAACTAGAGACTTCACAACTAGAAACTCCACAACTAGAAACTCCACAACTAAAAACTCCACAACTGGAAACTCCACAACTTGAGACTCCGCAACTTGAAACTTCACATCTGGAAACTCCACAACTAGATACTCCACAACTGGAAACTCCACAACTAGAAACTCCACAACTAGACTCCACAACTTGAAACTCCACAACTAGAGACTCCACAACTAGAAACTCCACAACTAGAAACTCCACAACTAGAAACTCTGCAACTAGGGACTCCACAACTAGAAACTCCATAACTAGAAACTCCACAACTACAAACTCTACAAATAGAGACTAAGCTACAAGAAATTTCATGTCTAGAAAGTCCGCAACCAGAAAATCCACAACTGGAAACTCCACAACTAGAAACTCCACAACTAAAAACTCCACAACTAGAGATTCCGCTACTGGAAACTCCACAACCAGAGACTCTGCAACTAGAAACTCCGCAGCTAGAAACTCCACAAATAGAAACTCCGACTCTAGAAACTCCGCAGCTAGAAACTACACAACTAGAAACTCCACAACTAGAAACTCCACAACTTGAAACCTCACAACCTTAAGTTACGTAACTAGAAAATCCACAGCTAGAAATTCCGCAACTAGAAACTCCACAACTCGAAACTCCACAACTGGAAACTCCACAACTAGACACTCCACAACTAAAAACTCTTCAACTAGAAACTCCTGAACTAGAGACTCCACAACTAGAGAATCTACAACTAGAGACTTCAAACTAGAAACTCAACAACTAGAAACTCCACAACTAAAAACTCAACAAGTAAAAACTCCACAGCATGAGACTCTGCAACTTGAAACTCCACAACTAGAAACTCCGCAACTAGAAACTCCACAACTACAAACTCCACAACTAGAAACTCCACTACTAGATACTCCACAACTGGATACTCGACAACTAGAAACTCCACATCTAGAGACTCCACAACTGGAAACTCCACAACTAGAGACTCCACAACTGGAAACTCCACAACTTGAGACTCCGCAAGTTAAAACTTCACAACTGGAAACTCCACAACTAGATACTCCACAAATGGAAACTCCACAACTAGAAACTCCACAACCAGACGCCACAACTTGAAACTCCAAAACTAGAGACTCCGCAACTAGAAACTCCACAACTAGAGACTCCGCAACTCCACAACTAGAAACTCCACAACTGGAAACTCCACAACTAGATACTCCGCAACTGGAAACTCCACAACTAGAGACTCAACAACTTGAAACTCCACAACTTGAAACTCCACAACTTGAGACTCCACAACTAGAAACTCCACAACTCAAAACTCCACAACTGGAAACTCCACAATTAGAAACTCCACAACCAGAAACTCCACAACTAGAAACTCCACAACTAAAAACTCCACAACTGGAAACTCCAGAACTAGAAACTCCACAACTAGAAACTCCACAAATAGAGACTCCGCAACTAGAATCTCCACAACCAGAGACTCTGCAACTAGAAACTCCGCAAATAGAATCTCCGCAGCTAGAAACTACACAACTAGAGACTCCACAACT
This sequence comes from Rhipicephalus microplus, assembly GCF_043290135.1. Classification (NCBI taxonomy): domain Eukaryota; kingdom Metazoa; phylum Arthropoda; class Arachnida; order Ixodida; family Ixodidae; genus Rhipicephalus; species Rhipicephalus microplus. The sequence continues at coordinate 335,929 of NW_027464740.1, read as the reverse complement.
AGAAACTCCACATTTAGAAACTCCACAACCAGAAACTACACAACTTGAAACCTCACAACCTTAAGTTACGCAACTAGAAATTCCACAGCTGGAAACTCCACAACAAGACACTCCACAACTATAAACTCCACAACTTGAGAAGCCGCAACTAGAAACTCCACAACTTGAAATTTCACAACTAGAAACTCCACAACTAGAAACTCTACAACTAGAGACTCCTCAACTAGAGAATTCGCAACTAGAAACTCCAAAACTAGAGACTCTGCAACTAGAAACTCCGCAGCTAGAACCTCCACAACTAGAAACTCCACAACTAGAAACTCCACAACTAGAAACTCCACAACTAGAAACTCCACAACTCAAAACTCCACAACTTGAAACTCCACAACTAGAGACTCCACAACTAGAAACTCCACAACTAGAAACTCCACAACGAGAAACTCCACAACTGGAAACTCCAAAACTTGAGACTCCGCAACTTGAAACTCCACAACTAGAAACTCCGCTATTAAAAACTCCGCAACTAGAAACTCCGCAACTGGAAACTCCGCAACTTGAAACTCCACAACTAGATACTCCACAACTGGAAACTCCACAACTAGATACTTCACAACTGGAAACTCCACAACTAGATACTCCACAACTGGAAACTCCACAACCAGAAACTCCACAACTAGAGACTCCCAACTAGAAACTCCGCAACTAGAAACTCCGCAACAGGAGACTCTATACCTAGAAACTCCACAACTAGAAACTCCACAACTACAAACTCCACGACTACCAACTCCACAAATACAAACTCGGCAACTAGAAATTTCATATCTAGAAACTCCACAACTAGAAACTGCAAAACTAGAGACTTCACAACTAGAAACTCCACAACTACAAACTCCACAACTAAAAACTCCACAACTGGAAACTCCACAACTTGAGACTCCGCAACTTGAAACTTCACAACTGGAAACTCCACAACTAGATACTCCACAACTGGAAACTCCACAACTAGACTCCACAACTTGAAACTCCACAACTAGAGACTCCAAAACTAGAAACTCCACAACTAGAAACTCCACAACTAGAAACTCTGCAACTAGGGACTCCACAACTAGAAACTCCATAACTAGAAACTCCACAACTACAAACTCTACAAATAGAGACTCGGCTACCAGAAATTTCATGTCTAGAAAGTCCACAACCAGAAAATCCACAACTGGAAACTCCACAACTAGAAACTCCAAAACTAGAAACTCCACAACTAGAGATTCCGCTACTGGAAACTCCACAACCAGAGACTCTGCAACTAGAAACTCCGCAGCTAGAAACTCCACAAATAGAAACTCCGACTCTAGAAACTCCGCAGCTAGAAACTACACAACTAGAAACTCCACAACTAGAAACTCCACAACTGGAAACTCCACAACTAGACACTCCACAACTAAAAACTCTTCAACTAGAAACTTCTGAACTAGAGACTCCACAACTAGAGAATCTACAACTAGAGACTTCAAACTAGAAACTCAACAACTAGAAACTCCACAACTAAAAACTCAACAAGTAAAAACTCCACAGCATGAGACTCTGCAACTTGAAACTCCACAACTAGAAACTCCGCAACTAGAAACTCCACAACTAGAAACTCCACAACTAGAAACTCCACTACTAGATACTCCACAACTGGATACTCGACAACTAGAAACTCCACATCTAGAGACTCCACAACTGGAAACTCCACAACTAGAGACTCCACAACTGGAAACTCCACAACTTGAGACTCCGCAAGTTGAAACCTCACAACTGGAAACTCCACAACTAGATACTCCACAACTGGAAACTCCACAACTAGAAACTCCACAACCAGACGCCACAACTTGAAACTCCAAAACTAAAGACTCCGCAACTAGAAACTCCACAACTAGAGACTCCGCAACTCCACAACTAGAAACTCCACAACTGGAAACTCCACAACTAGATACTCCGCAACTGGAAACTCCACAACTAGAGACTCAACAACTTGAAACTCCACAACTTTAAACTCCACAACTTGAGACTCCACAACTAGAAACTCCACAACTCAAAACTCCACAACTGGAAACTCCACAATTAGAAACTCCACAACCAGAAACTCCACAACTAGAAACTCCACAACTAAAAACTCCACAACTGGAAACTCCACAACTAGAAACTCCACAACTAGAAACTCCACAAATAGAGACTCCGCAACTTGAAACTCCACAACCAGAGACTCTGCAACTAGAAACTCCGCAAATAGAAACTCCGCAGCTAGAAACTACACAACTAGAGACTCCACAACTAGAAACTCCACTTTTAGAAATTCCACAACTAGAAACTACACAACTTGAAACCTCACAACCTTAAGTTACGCAACTAGAAAATCCACAGCTAGAGATTCCGCAACTAGAAACTCTACAACTAGAAACTCCACAACTTAAAACTCCACAACTAGATACTCCACAACTAGAAACTTTACAACTAGATACTTCACAACTGGAAACCCCACAACTAGATACTCCACAACTGGAAACTCCACAACTAGAAACTCCACAACTAGAAACTCCACAACCAGAAACTCCACAACTAGAAACTCCACAACTAGAAACTTCACAACTAGAGACTCCGCAACTAGAGACTCCACAACTAGAAACTCCACAACTCTAAACTCCACAACCAGAGACTCTGCAATTCCACAACTAGAAACTCCACAACTGCATACTCCATAACTAGAACTCCGAAACTAGAAACTCCACAACTACAGACTCCACAACTTGAAACTCCACAACTAGAAACTCCACAACTAGAAACTCTGCAACTAGAGACTCCACAACTAGAAACTCCACAACTAGAAACTCCACAACTACAAACTCTACAAATAAAGACACGGCTACAAGAAATTTCATGTCTAGAAAGTCCACAACTAAAAACTCCACAACTGAAAACTCCACAACTAGAAACTCCACAACTAGAAACTCCACAACTAGAAACTCCACAACTCGAAACTCCACAACTGGAAACTCCACAACTAGACACTCCACAACTAGAAACTCCACAACCAGAAACTCCACAACTAGAAACTCCACAACTAGAAACTTCACAATTAGAGACTCCGCAACTAGAGACTCCACAACTAGAAACTCCACAACCAGAGACTCTGCAATTCCACAACTAGAAACTCCACAACTGGAAACTCCGCAACTAGAAACCCCACAACTAGAAACTCCGCAACTAGAAGCTCCACAACTAGGAACTCCGCAACTAGAAACTCCACAACTCGAAACTCCACTACTAGATACTCCACAACTAGAAAATCCACTAGAAACTCCACAACTATAGACTCCACAGCTTGATACTCCACACGTTTAAACTCCACAACTTAAGACTCCACAACTAGAAACTCCACAACTAGAAACTCCCAACTAGAAACTCCGCAACTAGAAACTCCGCAACAGGAGACTCTATAACTAGAAACTCCACAACTAGAAACTCCAAAACTAGAAACTCCACAACTAGAAACTTCACAACTAGAAACTCCGCAACTAGAGACTCCACAACTGGAAACTCCACAACTACAAACTCCACAACTACAAACTCCACAAATACAAACTCGGCAACTAGAAATTTCATATCTAGAAACTCCACAACTAGAAACTGCAAAACTAGAGACTTCACAACTAGAAACTCCACAACTAGAAACTCCACAACTAAAAACTCCACAACTGGAAACTCCACATCTTGAGACTCCGCAACTTGAAACTTCACAACTGAAAACTCCACAACTAGATACTCCACAACTGGAAACTCCACAACTAGAAACTCCACAACTAGACTCCACAACTAGAGACTCCACAACTAGAAACTCCACAACTAGAAACTCCACAACTAAAAACTCCGCAACTAGAGACTCACCAACTAGAAACTCCACAACTAGAAACTCCACAACTACAAACTCCACAAATACAGACTCGGCAACTAGAAATTCCATATCTAGAAACTCCACAACTAAAAACTGCAAAACTAGAGACTTCTCAACTAGAAACTCAACAACTAGAAACTCCACAACTAAAAACTCCACAACTGAAAACTCCACAACTTGAGACTCCGCAACTTGAAACTTCACAACTAGAAGCTCCGCTATTAAAAACTCCGCAACTAGAAACTCCGCAACTAGAAACTCCACAACTTAAAACTCCACAACTAGATACTCCACAACTAGAAACTTTACAACTAGATACTTCACAACTGGAAACCCCACAACTAGATACTCCACAACTGGAAACTCCACAACTAGAAACTCCACAACTAGAAACTCCACAACCAGAAACTCCACAACTAGAAACTCCACAACTAGAAACTTCACAACTAGAGACTCCGCAACTAGAGACTCCATAACTAGAAACTCCACAACTCTAAACTCCACAACCAGAGACTCTGCAATTCCAAAACTAGAAACTCCACAACTGCAAACTCCATAACTAGAACTCCGAAACTAGAAACTCCACAACTACAGACTCCACAACTTGAAACTCCACAACTAGAAACTCCACAACTAGAAACTCTGCAACTAGAGACTCCACAACTAGAAACTCCACAACTACAAACTCCACAACTACAAACTCTACAAATAAAGACACGGCTACAAGAAATTTCATGTCTAGAAAGTCCACAACTAAAAACTCCACAACTGAAAACTCCACAACTAGAAACTCCACAACTAGAAACTCCACAACTAGAAACTCCACAACTCGAAACTCCACAACTGGAAACTCCACAACTAGACACTCCACAACTAGAAACTCCACAACCAGAAACTCCACAACTAGAAACTCCACAACTACGAACTCCACAACCAGAGACTCTGCAATTCCACAACTAGAAACTCCACAACTGGAAACTCCGCAACTAGAAACTCCACAACTAGAAACTCCGCAACTAGAAATTCCACAACTAGGAACTCCGCAACTAGAAACTCCACAACTCGAAACTCCACTACTAGATACTCCACAACTAGAAAATCCACTAGAAACTCCACAACTATAGACTCCACAGCTTGAAACTCCACACGTTTAAACTCTACAACTTAAGACTCCACAACTAGAAACTCCACAACTAGAAACTCCCAACTAGAAACTCCGCAACTAGAAACTCCGCAACAGGAGACTCTATAACAAGAAACTCCACAACTAGAAACTCCAAAACTAGAAACTCCACAACTAGAAACTTCACAACTAGAAACTCCGCAACTAGGGACTCCACAACTGGAAACTCCACAACTGCAAACTCCACAACTACAAACTCCACAAATACAAACTCGGCAACTAGAAATTTCATATCTAGAAACTCCACAACTAGAAACTGCAAAACTAGAGACTTCACAACTAGAAACTCCACAACTAGAAACTCCACAACTAAAAACTCCACAACTGGAAACTCCCCAACTTGAGACTCCGCAACTTGAAACTTCACATCTGGAAACTCCACAACTAGATACTCCACAACTGGAAACTCCACAACTAGAAACTCCACAACTAGACTCCACAACTTGAAACTCCACAACTAGAGACTCCACAACTAGAAACTCCACAACTAGAAACTCTGCAACTAGGGACTCCACAACTAGAAACTCCATAACTAGAAACTCCACAACTACAAACTCTACAAATAGAGACTCGGCTACAAGAAATTTCATGTCTAGAAAGTCCGCAACCAGAAAATCCACAACTGGAAACTCCACAACTAGAAACTCCACAACTAAAAACTCCACAACTAGAGATTCCGCTACTGGAAACTCCACAACCAGAGACTCTGCAACTAGAAACTCCGCAGCTAGAAACTCCACAAATAGAAACTCCGACTCTAGAAACTCCGCAGCTAGAAACTACACAACTAGAAACTCCACAACTAGAAACTCCACAACTTGAAACCTCACAACCTTAAGTTACGTAACTAGAAAATCCACAGCTAGAAATTCCGCAACTAGAAACTCCACAACTCGAAACTCCACAACTGGAAACTCCACAACTAGACACTCCACAACTAAAAACTCTTCAACTAGAAACTCCTGAACTAGAGACTCCACAACTAGAGAATCTACAACTAGAGACTTCAAACTAGAAACTCAACAACTAGAAACTCCACAACTAAAAACTCAACAAGTAAAAACTCCACAGCATGAGACTCTGCAACTTGAAACTCCACAACTAGAAACTCCGCAACTAGAAACTCCACAACTACAAACTCCACAACTAGAAACTCCACTACTAGATACTCCACAACTGGATACTCGACAACTAGAAACTCCACATCTAGAGACTCCACAACTGGAAACTCCACAACTAGAGACTCCACAACTGGAAACTCCACAACTTGAGACTCCGCAAGTTAAAACTTCACAACTGGAAACTCCACAACTAGATACTCCACAAATGGAAACTCCACAACTAGAAACTCCACAACCAGACGCCACAACTTGAAACTCCAAACCTAGAGACTCCGCAACTAGAAACTCCACAACTAGAGACTCCGCAACTCCACAACTAGAAACTCCACAACTGGAAACTCCACAACTAGATACTCCGCAACTGGAAACTCCACAACTAGAGACTCAACAACTTGAAACTCCACAACTTGAAACTCCACAACTTGAGACTCCACAACTAGAAACTCCACAACTCAAAACTCCACAACTGGAAACTCCACAATTAGAAACTCCACAACCAGAAACTCCACAACTAGAAACTCCACAACTAAAAACTCCACAACTGGAAACTCCAGAACTAGAAACTCCACAACTAGAAACTCCACAAATAGAGACTCCGCAACTAGAATCTCCACAACCAGAGACTCTGCAACTAGAAACTCCGCAAATAGAATCTCCGCAGCTAGAAACTACACAACTAGAGACTCCACAACTAGAAACTCCACATTTAGAAACTCCACAACCAGAAACTACACAACTTGAAACCTCACAACCTTAAGTTACGCAACTAGAAATTCCACAGCTGGAAACTCCACAACAAGACACTCCACAACTATAAACTCCACAACTTGAGAAGCCGCAACTAGAAACTCCACAACTTGAAATTTCACAACTAGAAACTCCACAACTAGAAACTCTACAACTAGAGACTCCTCAACTAGAGAATTCGCAACTAGAAACTCCAAAACTAGAGACTCTGCAACTAGAAACTCCGCAGCTAGAACCTCCACAACTAGAAACTCCACAACTAGAAACTCCACAACTAGAAACTCCACAACTAGAAACTCCACAACTCAAAACTCCACAACTTGAAACTCCACAACTAGAGACTCCACAACTAGAAACTCCACAACTAGAAACTCCACAACGAGAAACTCCACAACTGGAAACTCCAAAACTTGAGACTCCGCAACTTGAAACTCCACAACTAGAAACTCCGCTATTAAAAACTCCGCAACTAGAAACTCCGCAACTGGAAACTCCGCAACTTGAAACTCCACAACTAGATACTCCACAACTGGAAACTCCACAACTAGATACTTCACAACTGGAAACTCCACAACTAGATACTCCACAACTGGAAACTCCACAACCAGAAACTCCACAACTAGAGACTCCCAACTAGAAACTCCGCAACTAGAAACTCCGCAACAGGAGACTCTATACCTAGAAACTCCACAACTAGAAACTCCACAACTACAAACTCCACAACTACCAACTCCACAAATACAAACTCGGCAACTAGAAATTTCATATCTAGAAACTCCACAACTAGAAACTGCAAAACTAGAGACTTCACAACTAGAAACTCCACAACTACAAACTCCACAACTAAAAACTCCACAACTGGAAACTCCACAACTTGAGACTCCGCAACTTGAAACTTCACAACTGGAAACTCCACAACTAGATACTCCACAACTGGAAACTCCACAACTAGACTCCACAACTTGAAACTCCACAACTAGAGACTCCAAAACTAGAAACTCCACAACTAGAAACTCCACAACTAGAAACTCTGCAACTAGGGACTCCACAACTAGAAACTCCATAACTAGAAACTCCACAACTACAAACTCTACAAATAGAGACTCGGCTACCAGAAATTTCATGCCTAGAAAGTCCACAACCAGAAAATCCACAACTGGAAACTCCACAACTAGAAACTCCAAAACTAGAAACTCCACAACTAGAGATTCCGCTACTGGAAACTCCACAACCAGAGACTCTGCAACTAGAAACTCCGCAGCTAGAAACTCCACAAATAGAAACTCCGACTCTAGAAACTCCGCAGCTAGAAACTACACAACTAGAAACTCCACAACTAGAAACTCCACAACTGGAAACTCCACAACTAGACACTCCACAACTAAAAACTCTTCAACTAGAAACTTCTGAACTAGAGACTCCACAACTAGAGAATCTACAACTAGAGACTTCAAACTAGAAACTCAACAACTAGAAACTCCACAACTAAAAACTCAACAAGTAAAAACTCCACAGCATGAGACTCTGCAACTTGAAACTCCACAACTAGAAACTCCGCAACTAGAAACTCCACAACTAGAAACTCCACAACTAGAAACTCCACTACTAGATACTCCACAACTGGATACTCGACAACTAGAAACTCCACATCTAGAGACTCCACAACTGGAAACTCCACAACTAGAGACTCCACAACTGGAAACTCCACAACTTGAGACTCCGCAAGTTGAAACCTCACAACTGGAAACTCCACAACTAGATACTCCACAACTGGAAACTCCACAACTAGAAACTCCACAACCAGACGCCACAACTTGAAACTCCAAAACTAGAGACTCCGCAACTAGAAACTCCACAACTAGAGACTCCGCAACTCCACAACTAGAAACTCCACAACTGGAAACTCCACAACTAGATACTCCGCAACTGGAAACTCCACAACTAGAGACTCAACAACTTGAAACTCCACAACTTTAATCTCCACAACTTGAGACTCCACAACTAGAAACTCCACAACTCAAAACTCCACAACTGGAAACTCCACAATTAGAAACTCCACAACCAGAAACTCCACAACTAGAAACTCCACAACTAAAAACTCCACAACTGGAAACTCCACAACTAGAAACTCCACAACTAGAAACTCCACAAATAGAGACTCCGCAACTTGAAACTCCACAACCAGAGACTCTGCAACTAGAAACTCCGCAAATAGAAACTCCGCAGCTAGAAACTACACAACTAGAGACTCCACAACTAGAAACTCCACTTTTAGAAATTCCACAACTAGAAACTACACAACTTGAAACCTCACAACCTTAAGTTACGCAACTAGAAAATCCACAGCTAGAGATTCCGCAACTAGAAACTCTACAACTAGAAACTCCACAACTTAAAACTCCACAACTAGATACTCCACAACTAGAAACTTTACAACTAGATACTTCACAACTGGAAACCCCACAACTAGATACTCCACAACTGGAAACTCCACAACTAGAAACTCCACAACTAGAAACTCCACAACCAGAAACTCCACAACTAGAAACTCCACAACTAGAAACTTCACAACTAGAGACTCCGCAACTAGAGACTCCACAACTAGAAACTCCACAACTCTAAACTCCACAACCAGAGACTCTGCAATTCCACAACTAGAAACTCCACAACTGCATACTCCATAACTAGAACTCCGAAACTAGAAACTCCACAACTACAGACTCCACAACTTGAAACTCCACAACTAGAAACTCCACAACTAGAAACTCTGCAACTAGAGACTCCACAACTAGAAACTCCACAACTAGAAACTCCACAACTACAAACTCTACAAATAAAGACACGGCTACAAGAAATTTCATGTCTAGAAAGTCCACAACTAAAAACTCCACAACTGAAAACTCCACAACTAGAAACTCCACAACTAGAAACTCCACAACTAGAAACTCCACAACTCGAAACTCCACAACTGGAAACTCCACAACTAGACACTCCACAACTAGAAACTCCACAACCAGAAACTCCACAACTAGAAACTCCACAACTAGAAACTTCACAATTAGAGACTCCGCAACTAGAGACTCCACAACTAGAAACTCCACAACCAGAGACTCTGCAATTCCACAACTAGAAACTCCACAACTGGAAACTCCGCAACTAGAAACCCCACAACTAGAAACTCCGCAACTAGAAGCTCCACAACTAGGAACTCCGCAACTAGAAACTCCACAACTCGAAACTCCACTACTAGATACTCCACAACTAGAAAATCCACTAGAAACTCCACAACTATAGACTCCACAGCTTGATACTCCACACGTTTAAACTCCACAACTTAAGACTCCACAACTAGAAACTCCACAACTAGAAACTCCCAACTAGAAACTCCGCAACTAGAAACTCCGCAACAGGAGACTCTATAACTAGAAACTCCACAACTAGAAACTCCAAAACTAGAAACTCCACAACTAGAAACTTCACAACTAGAAACTCCGCAACTAGAGACTCCACAACTGGAAACTCCACAACTACAAACTCCACAACTACAAACTCCACAAATACAAACTCGGCAACTAGAAATTTCATATCTAGAAACTCCACAACTAGAAACTGCAAAACTAGAGACTTCACAACTAGAAACTCCACAACTAGAAACTCCACAACTAAAAACTCCACAACTGGAAACTCCACATCTTGAGACTCCGCAACTTGAAACTTCACAACTGAAAACTCCACAACTAGATACTCCACAACTGGAAACTCCACAACTAGAAACTCCACAACTAGACTCCACAACTAGAGACTCCACAACTAGAAACTCCACAACTAGAAACTCCACAACTAAAAACTCCGCAACTAGAGACTCACCAACTAGAAACTCCACAACTAGAAACTCCACAACTACAAACTCCACAAATACAGACTCGGCAACTAGAAATTCCATATCTAGAAACTCCACAACTAAAAACTGCAAAACTAGAGACTTCTCAACTAGAAACTCAACAACTAGAAACTCCACAACTAAAAACTCCACAACTGAAAACTCCACAACTTGAGACTCCGCAACTTGAAACTTCACAACTAGAAGCTCCGCTATTAAAAACTCCGCAACTAGAAACTCCGCAACTAGAAACTCCAAACCTTAAAACTCCACAACTAGATACTCCACAACTAGAAACTTTACAACTAGATACTTCACAACTGGAAACCCCACAACTAGATACTCCACAACTGGAAACTCCACAACTAGAAACTCCACAACTAGAAACTCCACAACCAGAAACTCCACAACTAGAAACTCCACAACTAGAAACTTCACAACTAGAGACTCCGCAACTAGAGACTCCATAACTAGAAACTCCACAACTCTAAACTCCACAACCAGAGACTCTGCAATTCCAAAACTAGAAACTCCACAACTGCAAACTCCATAACTAGAACTCCGAAACTAGAAACTCCACAACTACAGACTCCACAACTTGAAACTCCACAACTAGAAACTCCACAACTAGAAACTCTGCAACTAGAGACTCCACAACTAGAAACTCCACAACTACAAACTCCACAACTACAAACTCTACAAATAAAGACACGGCTACAAGAAATTTCATGTCTAGAAAGTCCACAACTAAAAACTCCACAACTGAAAACTCCACAACTAGAAACTCCACAACTAGAAACTCCACAACTAGAAACTCCACAACTCGAAACTCCACAACTGGAAACTCCACAACTAGACACTCCACAACTAGAAACTCCACAACCAGAAACTCCACAACTAGAAACTCCACAACTGGAAACTCCGCAACTAGAAACTCCACAACTAGAAACTCCGCAACTAGAAACTCCACAACTAGAAAATCCGCAACTAGAAACTCCACAACTAGAAACTCCACAACTCGAAACTCCACTACTAGATACTCCACAACTAGAAAATCCACTAGAAACTCCACAACTATAGACTCCACAGCTTGAAACTCCACAAGTTTAAACTCCACAACTTACGACTCCACAACTAAAAACTCCACAACTAGAAACTCCCAACTAGAAACTCCGCAACTAGAAACTCCGCAACAGGAGACTCTATAACTAGAAACTCCACAACTAGAAACTCCAAAACTAGAAACTCCACAACTAGAAATTTCACAACTAGAAACTCCGCAACTAGAGACTCCACAACTGGAAACTCCACAACTACAAACTCCACAACTACAAACTCCACAAATACAAACTCGGCAACTAGAAATTTCATATCTAGAAACTCCACAACTAGAAACTGCAAAACTAGAGACTTCACAACTAGAAACTCCACAACTACAAACTCCACAAATACAAACTCGGCAACTAGAAATTTCATATCTAGAAACTCCACAACTAGAAACTGCAAAACTAGAGACTTCACAACTAGAAACTCCACAACTACAAACTCCACAACTAAAAACTCCACAACTGGAAACTCCACAACTTGAGACTCCACAACTCAAAACTCCACAACTGGAAACTCCACAATTAGAAACTCCACAACCAGAAACTCCACAACTAGAAACTCCACAACTAAAAACTCCACAACTGGAAACTCCACAACTAGAAACTCCACAACTAGAAACTCCACAAATAGAGACTCCGCAACTAGAAACTCCACAACCAGAGACTCTGCAACTAGAAACTCTGCAAATAGAAATTTCGCAGCTAGAAACTACACAACTAGAGACTCCACAACTAGAAACTCCACATTTAGAAACTCCACAACTAGAAACTACACAACTTGAAACCTCACAACCTTAAGTTGCGCAACTAGAAAATCCACAGCTAGAGATTCCGCAACTAGAAACTCTACAACTAGAAACTCCACAACTCAAAACTCCACAACTAGAGAATCTACAACTAGAGACCTCAAACTAGAAACTCAACAACTAGAAACTTCAAAACTCGAAACTCTACTAGAAACTACACAACTGGAAACTCCACAACTAGACACCCCACAACAAGAAACTCCGCAACTAGAGACTGCAACAATGGAACTCCGCAACTAGAAACTCCGCAACAAGAAATTCCACAGCTGGAAACTCCACAACTAGACACTCCGCAACTATAAACTCCACAACTTGAGACGCCGCAACTAGAAACTCCACAACTTGAAACTTCACAACTAGAAACTCCACAACTAGAAACTCTACAACTAGAGACTCCTCAACCAGAGAATTCGCAACTAGAAACTCCAAAACTAGAGACTCTGCAACTAGAAACTCCGCAGCTAGAACCTCCACAACTAGAAACTCCACAACTAGAAACTCCACAACTAGAAACTCCACAACTCGAAACTCCACAACTCAAAACTCCACAACTTGAAACTCCACAACTTGAGACTCAAACTAGAAACTCCACAACTAGAAACTCCACAACGAGAAACTCCACAACTGGAAACTCCAAAACTTGAGACTCCGCAACTTGAAACTCCACAACTAGAAACTCCGCTATTAAAAACTCCGCAACTAGAAACTCCGCAACTTGAAACTCCACAACTAGATACTCCACAACTGGAAACTCCACAACTAGATACTTCACAACTGGAAACTCCACAACTAGATACTCCACAACTGGAAACTCCACAACCAGAAACTCCACAACTAGAGACTCCAAAACTCGAAACTCCACAACTTGAAACCTCACAACCTTAAGTTACGCAACTAGAAAATCCACAGCTAGAGATTCCGCAACTAGAAACTACACAACTAGAAACTCCACAACTCAAAACTCCACAACTAGAAACTCCAAAACTCGAAACTCCACAACTCGAAACTCCACAACTAGAAACTCCACAACTAGACACTCCACAACTAAAAACTCTTCAACTAGAAACTCCTAAACTAGAGACTCCACAACTAGAAACTCCACAACCAGAAACTCCACATTCAGAAACTCCACAACCAGAAACTCCACAACTAAAAACTCCGCAACTAGAGACTCACCAACTAGAAACTCCACAACTTGAAACTCCACAAGTACAAACTCCACAAATACAGATTCGGCAACTAGAAATTCCATATCTAGAAACTCCACAACTAAAAACTGCAAAACTAGAAACTCCACAACTAGAAACTTCACAACTAGAAACTCCGCAACTAGAGACTCCACAACTGGAAACTCCACAACTGCAAACTCCACAACTACAAACTCCACAAATACAAACTCGGCAACTAGAAATTTCATATCTAGAAACTCCACAACTAGAAACTGCAAAACTAGAGACTTCACAACTAGAAACTCCACAACTAGAAACTCCACAACTAAAAACTCCACAACTGGAAACTCCACAACTTGAGACTACGCAACTTGAAACTTCACAACTGGAAACTCCACAACTAGATACTCCACAACTGGAAACTCCGCAACTAGAAACTCCGCAACTAGAAACTCCGCAACTTGAAACTCCACAACTAGATACTCCACAACTGGAAACTCCACAACTAGATACTTCACAACTGGAAACTCCACAACTAGATACTCCACAACTGGAAACTCCACAACCAGAAACTCCACAACTAGAGACTCCAAAACTCGAAACTCCACAACTTGAAACCTCACAACCTTAAGTTACGCAACTAGAAAATCCACAGCTAGAGATTCCGCAACTAGAAACTCCACAACTAGAAACTCCAAAACTCGAAACTCCACAACTCGAAACTCCACAACTAGAAACTCCACAACTAGACACTCCACAACTAAAAACTCTTCAACTAGAAACTCCTAAACTAGAGACTCCACAACTAGAAACTCCACAACCAGAAACTCCACAACTAAAAACTGCAAAACTAGAAACTCCACAACTAGAAACTTCACAACTAGAAACTCCGCAACTAGAGACTCCACAACTGGAAACTCCACAACTACAAACTCCACAACTACAAACTCCACAAATACAAACTCGGCAACTAGAAATTTCATATCTAGAAACTCCACAACTAGAAACTGCAAAACTAGAGACTTCACAACTAGAAACTCCACAACTAGAAACTCCACAACTAAAAACTCCACAACTTGAAACTCCACAACTAGAGACTCCACAACTAGAAACTCCACAACTAGAAACTCTGCAACTAGGGACTCCACAACTAGAAACTCCATAACTAGAAACTCCACAACTACAAACTCTACAAATAGAGAGTCGGCTACAAGAAATTTCATGTCTAGAAAGTCCACAACCAGAAAATCCACAACTGGAAACTCCACAACTAGAAACTCCACAACTAGAAACTCCACAACTAGAGATTCCGCTACTAGAAACTCCACAACCAGAGACTCTGCAACTAGAAACTCCGCAGCTAGAAACTCCACAAATAGAAACTCTGACTCTAGAAACTCCGCAGCTAGAAACTACACAACTAGAAACTCCACAACTAGAAACTCCACAACTTGAAACCTCACAACCTTAAGTTACGCAACTAGAAAATCCACAGCAAGAAATTCCGCAACTAGAAACTCCACAACTCGAAACTCCACAACTGGAAACTCCACAACTAGACACTCCACAACTAAAAACTCTTCAACTAGAAACTCCTAAACTAGAGACTCCACAACTAGAGAATCTACAACTAGAGACTTCAAACTAGAAACTCAACAACTAGAAACTCCACAACTGAAAACTCAACAAGTAGAAACTCCACAGCATGAGACTCTGCAACTTGAAACTCCACAACTAGAAACTCCGCAACTAGAAACTCCACAACTAGAAACTCCACAACTAGAAACTCCACTACTAGATACTCCACAACTGGATACTCGACAACTAGAAACTCCACATCTAGAGACTCCACAACTGGAAACTCCACAACTAGAGACTCTGCAACTGGAAACTTCACAACTAGAGACTCCGCAGCTCCACAACTAGAAACTCCACAACTAGAAACTCCAAAACTAGAAACTCCACAACTAGAAACTTCACAACTAGAAACTCCGCAACTAGAGACTCCACCACTAGAAACTCCACAACTAGGAACTCCACAACCAGAAACTCCACAACTAGAAACTACACAACTAAAAACTCCGCAACTAGAGACTCACCAACTAGAAACTCCACAACTAGAAACTCCACAACTACAAACTCCACAAATACAGACTCGGAAACTAGAAATTCCATATCTAGAAACTCCACAACTAAAAACTGCAAAACTACAGACTTCTCAACTAGAAACTCAACAACTGGAAACTCCACAACTAAAAACTCCACAACTGGAAAATCCACAACTTGAGACTCCGCAAGTTGAAACTTCCCAACTGGAAACTCCACAACTAGATACTCCACAACTGGAAACTCCACAACTAGAAACTCCACAACCACACGCCACAACTTGAAACTCCACAACTAGAGACTCTGCAACTAGAAACTCCAACACTAGAGACTCCGCAACTCCACAACTAGAAACTCCACAACTGGAAACTCCACAACTAGATACTCCGCAACTGGAACCTCCACAACTAGAGACTCAACAACTTGAAACTCCACAACTCTAAACTCCACAACTTGAGACTCCACAACTAGAAACTCCACAACTCAAAACTCCACAACATGGAACTCCACAATTAGAAACTCCACAACCAGAAACTCCACAACTAGAAACTCCACAACTAAAAACTCCACAACTGGAAACTCCACAACTAGAAACTCCACAACTAGAAACTCCACAACTAGAGACTCCGCAACTAGAAACTCCACAACCAGAGACTCTGCAACTAGAAACTCCGCAAATAGAAACTCCGCAGCTAGAAACTACACAACTAGAGACTCCACAACTAGAAACTCCACATTTAGAAACTCCACAACTAGAAACTACACAACTTGAAACCTCACAACCTTAAGTTACGCAACTACAAAATCCACAGCTAGAGATTCCGCAACTAGAAACTCTACAACTAGAAACTCCACAACTCAAAACTCCACAACTAGAGAATCTACAACTAGAGACTTCAAACTAGAAACTCAACAACTAGAAACTTCAAAACTCGAAACTCTACTAGAAACTACACAACTGGAAACTCCACAACTAGACACCCCACAAAAAGAAACTCCGCAACTAGAGACTCTGCAACAATGGAACTCCGCAACTAGACACTTCGCAACAAGAAATTCCACAGCTGGAAACTCCACAACTAGACACTCCGCAACTAGAAACTCCACAACTTGAGACGCCGCAACTAGAAACTCCACAACTTGAAACTTCACAACTAGAAACTCCACAACTAGAAACTCTACAACTAGAGACTCCTCAACTAGACACTCCGCAACTAGAAACTCCACAACTTGAGACGCCGCAACTAGAAACTCTACAACTTGAAACTTCACAACTAGAAACTCCACAACTAGAAACTCTACAACTAGAGACTCCTCAACTAGAGAATTCGCAACTAGAAACTCCAAAACTAGAGACTCTGCAACTAGAAACTCCGCAGCTAGAACCTCCACAACTAGAAACTCCACAACTAGAAACTCCACAACTAGAAACTCCACAACTCGAAACTCCACAACTCAAAACTCCACAACTTGAAACTCAACAACTAGAGACTCAACAACTACAAACTCCACAACTAGAAACTCCACAACTAGAAACTCCACAACTGAAAACTCCAAAACTTGAGACTCCGCAACTTGAAACTCCACTACTAGAAACTCCGCTATTAAAAACTCCGCGACTAGAAACTCCGCAACTAGAAACTCCGCAACTTGAAACTCCACAACTAGATACTCCACAACTGGAAACTCCACAACTAGATACTTCACAACTGGAAACTCCACAACTAGGTACTCCACAACTGGAAACTCCACAACCAGAAACTCCACAACTAGACACTCCAAAACTCGAAACTCCACAACTAGAAACTCCACAACTAGAAAATCCACAACCAGAGACTCTGCAATTCCACAACTAGAAACTCCACAACTGGAAACTCCACAACTAGATACTCCGCAACTAGAAACTCCACAACTAGAGACTCCACAACTTGAAACTCCACAAATAGAGCTCCACAACTAGAAACTCTGCAACTAGAGACTCCAGACCTAGAACCTCCACAACTACAAACTCTACAAATAGAGACTCTGCTACAAGAAATTTCATGTCTAGAAAGTCCACAACCAGAAACTCTACAACTGGAAACTCCACAACTAGAAACTCCACAACTAGAAACTCCACAACTAGAGATTCCGCAACTAGAAACTCCACAACCAGAGACTCTGCAACTAGAAACTCCGCAGCTAGAAACTCCACAAATAGAAACTCCGCAACTTGAAACTCCACAACTAGATACTCCACAACTGGAAACTCCACAACTAGATACTTCACAACTGGAAACTCCACAACTAGATACTCCACAACTGGAAACTCCACAACCAGAAACTCCACAAGTAGAGACTCCAAAACTCGAAACTCCACAACTAGAAACTCCACAACTAATAACTCAACAAGTAGAAACTCCACATCATGAGACTCCGCAACTTGAAACTCCACAACTAGAAACTCCGCAACTAGAAACTCTACAACTAGGAACTCCACAGCTAGAAACTCCACAACAAGAAACTCCACAACTCGAAACTCCACTACTAGATACTCCGCAACTGGATACTCGACAACTAGAAACTCCACATCTAGAGACTCCAGAACTGGAAACTCGAACACTAGAGACTCTGCAACTAGAAACTTCACAACTAGAGACTCCGCAACTCCACAACTAGAAACTCCACAACTGAAAAATCCACAACTAGATACTCCACAACTAGAAAATCCACAACTTGAAACTCCACAACTATAGACTCAACAACTTGAAACTCCACAAGTTTAAACTCCACAACTTAAGACTCCACAACTAGAAACTTCACAACTAGAAACTCCACAACTAGAAACTCCGCAACTTGAAACTCCGCAATAGGAGACTCTACAACTAGAATCTCCACAACTAGAAACTCCAAAACTAGAAACTCCACAACTAGAAACTTCACAACTAGAAACTCCGCAACTAGAGACTCCACCACTAGAAACTCCACAACGAAAAACTCCGCAACCAGAAACTCCACAACTAAAAACTCCACAACTAGAAACTCCGCAACAAGAGACTCACCAACTACAAACTCCACAAATACAGACTCGGCAACTAGAAATTCCATATCTTGAAAATCCACAACTAAAAACTGCAAAACTAGAGACTTCTCAACTAGAAACTCAACAACTAGAAACTCCACAACTAAAAACTCCACAACTGAAAACTCCACAACTTGAGACTCCGCAACTTGAAACTTCACACCTAGAAACTCCGCTATTAAAAACTCCGCAACTAGAAACTCCGCAACTAGAAATTCCACAACTTAAAACTCCACAACTAGATACTCCACAACTGGAAACTTTACAACTAGATACTTCACAACTGGAAACCCCACAACTAGATACTCCACAACTGGAAACTCCACAACTAGAAACTCCACAACTAGAAACTCCACAACCAGAAACTCCACAACCAGAAACTCCACAACTAGAAACTTCACAACTAGAGACTCCGCAACTAGAGACTCCACAACTAGAAACTCCACAACTATAAACTCCACAACCAGAGACTCTGCAATTCCACAACTAGAAACTCCACAACTGCAAACTCCACAAATAGATACTCCGCAACTAGAAACTCCACAACTAGAGACTCCACAATTTGAAACTCCACAACTAGAAACTCCACAACTAGAAACTCTGCAACTAGAGACTCCACAACTAGAAACTCCACAACTACGAACTCTACAAGTAAAGACTCGGCTACAAGAAATTTCATGTCTAGAAAGTCCACAACTAAAAACTCCACAACTGGAAACTCCACAACTAGAAACTCCACAACTAGAAACTCCACAACTGGAAACTCCACAACTAGACACTCCACAACTAGAAACTCCAAAACCAGAAACTCCACAACTAGAAACTCCACAACTAGAAGCTTCACAACTAGAGACTCTGCAACTAAAGACTCCACAACTAGAAACTCCACAACTAGAAACTCCACAACCAGAGACTCTGCAATTCCACAACTAGAAACTCCGCAACTAGAAACTCCACAACCAGAGACTCTGCAACTAGAAACTCCACAACTAGAAACTACGCAGCTAGAAACTACACAACTAGAGACTCCACAACTAGAAACTTCACAACTAGAAACTCCGCAACTAGAGACTCCACCACTAGAAACTCCACAACTAGAAACTCCACAACCAGAAACTCCACAACTAGAAACTCCACAACTAAAAACTCCGCAACTAGAGACTCACCAACTAGAAACTCCACAACTGGAAACTCCACAACTACAAACTCCACAAATAAATACTCGGCAACTAGAAATTCCATATCTAGAAACTCCACAACTAAAAACTGCAAAACTAGAGTCTTCTCAACTAGAAACTCAACAACTAGAAACTCCACAACTAAACACTCCACAACTGGAAACTCCACAACTTGAGACTCCGCAACTTGAAACTTCACAACTGGAAACTCAACAACTAGATACTCCACAACTGGAAACTCCACAACTAGAAACTCCACAACTAGACGCCAACCCTTGAAACTCCACAACTAGAGACTCCACAACTAGAAACTGCACAACTAGAGACTCCGCAATTCCACAACTAGAAACTCCACAACTGGAAACTCCACAACTAGATACTCCGCAACTGGAAACTCCACAACTAGAGACTCAACAACTTGAAACTCCACAACTTTAAACTCCACAACTTGAGACTCCACAACTAGAAACTCCACCACTCAAAACTCCACAACTGGAAACTGCACAATTAGAAACTCCACAACCAGAAACTCCACAACTAGAAACTCCACAACTAAAAACTCCACAACTGGAAACTCCACAACTAGACACTCCACAACTAGAAACTCCACAACTGGAGACTCCGCAACTAGAAACTCCACAACCAGAGACTCTGCAACTAGAAACTCCGCAACTAGAAACTGCGCAGCTAGAAACTCCACAACTCAAAACTCCACAACTAGAAACTCCAAAACTCGAAACTCCACAACTAGAAACTCCACAACTGGAAACTCCACAACTAGACAGTCCACAACTAAAAACTCTTCAACTAGAAACTCCTAAACTAAAGACTCCACAACAAGAGAATCTACAACTAGAGACTTCAAACTAGAAACTCAACAACTAGAAACTTCAAAACTCGAAACTCTACTAGAATCTACACAACTATACACTCCACAACTAGACACTCCACAACTAGAAACTCTGCAACTAGAGACTGCAACTATAGAACTCCGCAACTAAAAACTCCGCAACAAGAAATTCCACAGCTAGAAACAGCACAACTAGACACTCCGCAACTAGAAACTCCACAACTTGAGACGCCGCAACTAGAAACTCTACAACTTGAAACTTCACAACTAGAAACTCCACAACTAGAAACTCTACAACTAGAGACTCCTCAACTAGAGAATTCGCAACTAGAAACTCCAAAACTAGAGACTCTGCAACTAGAAACTCCGCAGCTAGAACCTCCACAACTAGAAACTCCACAACTAGAAACTCCACAACTAGAAACTCCACAACTCGAAACTCCACAACTCAACACTCCACAACTTGAAACTCAACAACTAGAGACTCAACAACTACAAACTCCACAACTAGAAACTCCACAACTAGAAACTCCACAACTGGAAACTCCAAAACTTGAGACTCCGCAACTTGAAACTCCACAACTAGAAACTCCACTATTAAAAACTCCGCAACTAGAAACTCCGCAACTAGAAACTCCGCAACTTGAAACTCCACAACTAGATACTCCACAACTGGAAACTCCACAACTAGATACTTCACAACTGGAAACTCCACAACTAGATACTCCACAACTGGAAACTCCACAACCAGAAACTCCACAACTAGAGACTCTAAAACTCGAAACTCCACAACTAGAAACTCCACAACTAGAAAATCCACAACCAGAGACTCTGCAATTCCACAACTAGAAACTCCACAACTGGAAACTCCACAACTAGATACTCCGCAACTAGAAACTCCACAACTAGAGACTCCACAACTTGAAACTCCACAACTAGAAACTCCACAACTAGAAACTCTGCAACTAGAGACTCCAGAACTAGAACCTCCACAACTACAAACTCTACAAATAGAGACTCTGCTACAAGAAATTTCATGTCTAGAAAGTCCACAACCAGAAACTCTACAACTGGAAACTCCACAACTAGAAACTCCACAACTAGAGATTCCGCAACTAGAAACTCCACAACCAGAGACTCTGCAACTAGAAACTCCGAAGCTAGAAACTCCACAAATAGAAACTCCGCAACTTAAAACTCCACAACTAGATACTCCACAACTGGAAACTCCACAACTAGATACTTCACAACTGGAAACTCCACAACTAGATACTCCACAACTGGAAACTCCACAACCAGAAACTCCACAACTAGAGACTCCAAAACTCGAAACTCCACAACTAGAAACTCCACAACTAATAACTCAACAAGTAGAAACTCCACAGCATGAGACTCCGCAACTTGAAACTCCACAACTAGAAACTCCGCAACTAGAAACTCTACAACTAGGAACTCCGCAACTAGAAACTCCACAACAAGAAACTACACAACTCGAAACTCCACTACTAGATACTCCACAACTGGATACTCGACAACTAGAAACAAAACATCTAGAGACTCCACAACTGGAAACTCGAACACTAGAGACTCTGCAACTAGAAACTTCACAACTAGAGACTCCGCAAGTCCACAACTAGATACTCCACAACTAGAAAATCCACAACTTGAAACTCCACAACTATAGACTCAACAACTTGAAACTCCACAAGTTTAAACTCCACAACTTAAGACTCCACAACTAGAAACTTCACTACTGGAAACTCCACAACTAGAAACTCCGCAACTGGAAACTCCGCAATAGGAGACTCTACAACTAGAATCTCCACAACTAGAAACTCCAAAACTAGAAACTCCACAACTAGAAACTTCACAACTAAAAACTCCGCAACCAGAAACTCCACAACTAGAAACTCCACAACTAGAAACTCCACAACTAGAAACTCCGCAACTAGAGACTCACCAACTACAAACTAAGACTCGGCAACTAGAAATTCCATATCTAGAAACTCCACAACTAAAAACTGCAAAACTAGAGACTTCTCAACTAGAAACTCAACAACTAGAAACTCCACAACTAAAAACTCCACAACTGAAAACTCCACAACTTGAGACTCCGCAACTTGAAACTTCACACCTAGAAACTCCGCTATTAAAAACTCCGCAACTAGAAACTCCGCAACTAGAAATTCCACAACTTAAAACTCCACAACTAGATACTCCACAACTGGAAACTTTACAACTAGATACTTCACAACTGGAAACCCCACAACTAGATACTCCACAACTGGAAACTCCACAACTAGAAACTCCACAAATAGAAACTCCACAACCAGAAACTCCACAACCAGAAACTCCACAACTAGAAACTTCACAACTAGAGACTCCGCAACTAGAGACTCCACAACTAGAAACTACGCAGCTAGAAACTACACAACTAGAGACTCCACAACTAGAAACTTCACAACTAGAAACTCCGCAACTAGAGACTCCACCACTAGAAACTCCACAACTAGAAACTCCACAACCAGAAACTCCACAACTAGAAACTCCACAACTAAAAACTCCGCAACTAGAGACTCACCAACTAGAAACTCCCCAAGTGGAAACTCCACAACTACAAACTCCACAAATAAAGACTCGGCAACTAGAAATTCCATATCTAGAAACTCCACAACTAAAAACTGCAAAACTAGAGACTTCTCAACTAGAAACTCAACAACTAGAAACTCCACAACTAAAAACTCCGCAACTGGAAACTCCACAACTTGAGACTCCGCAACTTGAAACTTCACAACAGGAAACTCAACAACTATATACTCCACAACTGGAAACTCCACAACTAGAAACTCCACAACTAGACGCCACAACTTGAAACTGCACAACTAGAGACTCCGCAACTAGAAACTGCACAACTAGAGACTCCGCAACTCCACAACTAGAAACTCTACAACTGGAAACTCCACAACTAGATACTCCGCAACTGGAAACTCCACAACTAGAGACTCAACAACTTGAAACTCCACAACTTTAAACTCCACAACTTGAGACTCCACAACTAGAAACTCCACAACTCAAAACTCCACAACTGGAAACTCCACAATTAGAAACTCCACAACCAGAAACTCCACAACTAGAAACTCCACAACTAAAAACTCCACAACTAGATACTCCGCAACTAGAAACTCCACAACCAGAGACTCTGCAACTAGAAACTCCGCAACTAGACACTCCGCAGCTAGAAACTCCACAACTCAAAACTCCACAACTAGAAACTCCAAAACTCGAAACTCCACAACTAGAAACTCCACAACTGGAAACTCCACAACTAGACAGTCCACAACTAAAAACTCTTCAACTAGAAACTCCTAAACTAGAGACTCAACAACTAGAGAATCTACAACTAGAGACTTCAAACTAGAAACTCAACAACTAGAAACTTCAAAACTCGAAACTCTACTAGAATCTACACAACTGGAAACTCCACAACTAGACACTCCACAACTAGAAACTCCTCAACTAGAGACTGCAACTATGGAACTCCGCAACTAAAAACTCCGCAACAAGAAATTCCACAGCTAGAAACACCACAACTAGACACTCCGCAACTAGAAACTCCACAACTTGAGACGCCGCAACTAGAAACTCCACAACTTGAAACTTCACAACTAGAAACTCCACAACTAGAAACTCTACAACTAGAGACTCCTCAACTAGAGAATTCGCAACTAGAAACTCCAAAACTAGAGACTCTGCAACTAGAAACTCCGCAGATAGAACCTCCACAACTAGAAACTCCACAACTAGAAACTCCACAACTCAAAACTCCACAACTTGAAACTCAACAACTAGAGACTCCAAAACTACAAACTCCACAACTAGAAACTCCACAACTAGAAACTCCAAACTGGAAACTCCAAAACTTGAGACTCCGCAACTTGAAACTCCGCAACTAGAAACTCCGCAACTAGAAACTCCGCAACTTGAAACTCCACAACTAGATACTCCACAACTGGAAACTCCACAACTAGATACTTCACAACTGGAAACTCCACAACTAGATACTCCACAACTGGAAACTTCACAACCAGAAACTCCACAACTAGAGACTCCAAAACTCGAAACTCCACAACTAGAAACTCCACAACTAGAAAATCCACAACCAGAGACTCTGCAATTCCACAACTAGAAACTCCACAACTGGAAACTCCACAACTAGATACTCCACAACTTGAAACTTCACAACTAGAAACTCCACAACTAGAAACTCTGCAACTAGAGACTCCAGAACTAGAACCTCCACAACTACAAACTCTACAAATAGAGACTCTGCTACAAGAAATTTCATGTCTAGAAAGTCCACAACCAGAAACTCTACAACTGGAAACTCCACAACTAGAAACTCCACAACTAGAAACTCCACAACTAGAGATTCCGCAACTAGAAACTCCACAACCAGAGACTCTGCAACTAGAAACTCCGCAGCTAGAAACTCCACAAATAGAAACTCCGCAACTTGAAACTCCACAACTAGATACTCCACAACTGGAAACTCCACAACTAGATACTTCACAACTGGAAACTCCACAACTTGAAACCTCACAACCTTAAGTTACGCAACTAGAAAATCCACAGCTAGAGATTCCGCAACTAGAAACTCCATAACTAGAAACTCCACAACTAGAAACTCCACAACTAGAAACTCCGCAACTAGAGACTCCACAACTAGAATCTCCACAACTAGAAACTCCAAAACTAGAAACTCCACAACTAGAAACTTCACAACTAGAAACTCCGCAACTAGAGGCTCCACCACTAGAAACTCCACAACTAAAAACTCCGCAACCAGAAACTCCACAACTAGAAACTCCACAACTAGAAACTCCGCAACTAGAGACTCACCAACTACAAACTCCACAAATACAGACTCGGCAACTAGAAATTCCATATCTAGAAAATCCACAACTAAAAACTGCAAAACTAGAGACTTCTCAACTAGAAACTCAACAACTAGAAACTCCACAACTAAAAACTCCACAACTGAAAGCTCCACAACTTGAGACTCCGCAACTTGAAACTTCACACCTAGAAACTCCGCTATTAAAAACTCCGCAACTAGAAACTCCGCAACTAGAAATTCCACAACTTAAAACTCCACAACTAGATACTCCACAACTGGAAACTTTACAACTAGATACTTCACAACTAGAAACCCCACAACTAGATACTCCACAACTGGAAACTCCACAACTAGAAACTCCACAACTAGAAACTCCACAACTAGAAACTCCACAACCAGAAACTCCACAACCAGAAACTCCACAACTAGAAACTTCACAACTAGAGACTCCGCAACTAGAGACTCCACAACTAGAAACTCCACAACTATAAACTCCACAACCAGAGACTCTGCAATTCCACAACTAGAAACTCCACAACTGCAAACTCCACAAATAGATACTCCGCAACTAGAAACTCCACAACTAGAGACTCCACAATTTGAAACTCCACAACTAGATACTCCACAACTAGAAACTCTGCAACTAGAGACTCCACAACTAGAAACTCCACAACTACGAACTCTACAAGTAAAGACTCGGCTACAAGAAATTTCATGTCTAGAAAGTCCACAACTAAAAACTCCACAACTGGAAACTCCACAACTAGAAACTCCACAACTAGAAACTCCACAACTGGAAACTCCACAACTAGACACTCCACAACTAGAAACTCCAAAACCAGAAACTCCACAACTAGAAACTCCACAACTAGAAGCTTCACAACTAGAGACTCTGCAACTAAAGACTCCACAACTAGAAACTCCACAACTAGAAACTCCACAACCAGAGACTCTGCAATTCCACAACTAGAAACTCCACAACTAAATTTTCTGCAACTAGAAACTCCGCAACTAGAAACTCCACAACCAGAGACTCTGCAACTAGAAACTCCGCAACTAGAAACTACGCAGCTAGAAACTACACAACTAGAGACTCCACAACTAGAAACTTCACAACTAGAAACTCCGCAACTAGAGACTCCACCACTAGAAACTCCACAACTAGAAACTCCACAACCAGAAACTCCACAACTAGAAACTCCACAACTAAAAACTCCGCAACTAGAGACTCACCAACTAGAAACTCCACAACTGGAAACTCCACAACTACAAACTCCACAAATAAAGACTCGGCAACTAGAAATTCCATATCTAGAAACTCCACAACTAAACACTCCACAACTGGAAACTCCACAACTTGAGACTCCGCAACTTGAAACTTCACAACTGGAAACTCAACAACTAGATACTCCACAACTGGAAACTCCACAACTAGAAACTCCACAACTAGACGCCAACCCTTGAAACTCCACAACTAGAGACTCCACAACTAGAAACTGCACAACTAGAGACTCCGCAATTCCACAACTAGAAACTCCACAACTGGAAACTCCACAACTAGATACTCCGCAACTGGAAACTCCACAACTAGAGACTCAACAACTTGAAACTCCACAACTTTAAACTCCACAACTTGAGACTCCACAACTAGAAACTCCACCACTCAAAACTCCACAACTGGAAACTCCACAATTAGAAACTCCACAACCAGAAACTCCACAACTAGAAACTCCACAACTAAAAACTCCACAACTGGAAACTCCACAACTAGACACTCCACAACTAGAAACTCCACAACTAGAGACTCCGCAACTAGAAACTCCACAACCAGAGACTCTGCAACTAGAAACTCCGCAACTAGAAACTGCGCAGCTAGAAACTCCACAACTCAAAACTCCGCAACTAGAAACTCCAAAACTCGAAACTCCACAACTAGAAACTCCACAACTGGAAACTCCACAACTAGACAGTCCACAACTAAAAACTCTTCAACTAGAAACTCCTAAACTAGAGACTCCACAACAAGAGAATCTACAACTAGAGACTTCAACTTAGAAACTCAACAACTAGAAACTTCAAAACTCGAAACTCTACTAGAATCTACACAACTATACACTCCACAACTAGACACTCCACAACTAGAAACTCCGCAACTAGAGACTGCAACTATAGAACTCCGCAACTAAAAACTCCGCAACAAGAAATTCCACAGCTAGAAACAGCACAACTAGACACTCCGCAACTAGAAACTCCACAACTTGAGACGCCGCAACTAGAAACTCTACAACTTGAAACTTCACAACTAGAAACTCCACAACTAGAAACTCTACAACTAGAGACTCCTCAACTAGAGAATTCGCAACTAGAAACTCCAAAACTAGAGACTCTGCAACTAGAAACTCCGCAGCTAGAACCTCCACAACTAGAAACTCCACAACTAGAAACTCCACAACTAGAAACTCCACAACTCGAAACTCCACAACTCAACACTCCACAACTTGAAACTCAACAACTAGAGACTCAACAACTACAAACTCCACAACTAGAAACTCCACAACTAGAAACTCCACAACTGGAAACTCCAAAACTTGAGACTCCGCAACTTGAAACTCCACAACTAGAAACTCCACTATTAAAAACTCCGCAACTAGAAACTCCGCAACTAGAAACTCCGCAACTTGAAACTCCACAACTAGATACTCCACAACTGGAAACTCCACAACTAGATACTTCCCAACTGGAAACTCCACAACTAGATACTCCACAACTGAAAACTCCACAACCAGAAACTCCACAACTAGAGACTCTAAAACTCGAAACTCCACAACTAGAAACTCCACAACTAGAAAATCCACAACCAGAGACTCTGCAATTCCACAACTAGAAACTCCACAACTGGAAACTCCACAACTAGATACTCCGCAACTAGAAACTCCTTAACTAGAGACTCCACAACTTGAAACTCCACAACTAGAAACTCCACAACTAGAAACTCTGCAACTAGAGACTCCAGAACTAGAACCTCCACAACTACAAACTCTACAAATAGAGACTCTGCTACAAGAAATTTCATGTCTAGAAAGTCCACAACCAGAAACTCTACAACTGGAAACTCCACAACTAGAAACTCCACAACTAGAAACTCCACAACTAGAGATTCCGCAACTAGAAACTCCACAACCAGAGACTCTGCAACTAGAAACTCCGAAGCTAGAAACTCCACAAATAGAAACTCCGCCACTTGAAACTCCACAACTAGATACTCCACAACTGGAAACTCCACAACTAGATACTTCACAACTGGAAACTCCACAACTAGATACTCCACAACTGGAAACTCCACAACCAGAAACTCCACAACTAGAGACTCCAAAACTCGAAACTCCACAACTAGAAACTCCACAACTAATAACTCAACAAGTAGAAACTCCACAGCATGAGACTCCGCAACTTGAAACTCCACAACTAGAAACTCCGCAACTAGAAACTCTACAACTAGGAACTCCGCAACTAGAAACTCCACAACAAGAAACTACACAACTCGAAACTCCACTACTAGATACTCCACAACTGGATACTCGACAACTAGAAGCAAAACATCTAGAGACTCCACAACTGGAAACTCGAACACTAGAGACTCTGCAACTAGAAACTTCACAACTAGAGACTCCGCAACTCCACAACTAGATACTCCACAACTAGAAAATCCACAACTTGAAACTCCACAACTATAGACTCAACAACTTGAAACTCCACAAGTTTAAACTCCACAACTTAAGACTCCACAACTAGAAACTTCACAACTGGAAACTCCACAACTAGAAACTCCGCAACTTGAAACTCCGCAATAGGAGACTCTACAACTAGAATCTCCACAACTAGAAACTCCAAAACTAGAAACTCCACAACTAGAAACTTCACAACTAGAAACTCTGCAACTAGAGACTCCACCACTAGAAACTCCACAACTAAAAACTCCGCAACCAGAAACTCCACAACTAGAAACTCCACAACTAGAAACTCCGCAACTAGAGACTCACCAACTACAAACTAAGGCTCGGCAACTAGAAATTCCATATCTAGAAACTCCACAACTAAAAACTGCAAAACTAGAGACTTCTCAACTAGAATCTCAACAACTAGAAACTCCACAACTAAAAACTCCACAACTGAAAACTCCACAACTTGAGACTCCGCAACTTGAAACTTCACACCTAGAAACTCCGCTATTAAAAACTGCGCAACTAGAAACTCCGCAACTAGAAATTCCACAACTTAAAACTCCACAACTAGATACTCCACAACTGGAAACTTTACAACTAGATACTTCACAACTGGAAACCCCACAACTAGATACTCCACAACTGGAAACTCCACAACTAGAAACTCCACAAATAGAAACTCCACAACCAGAAACTCCACAACCAGAAACTCCACAACTAGAAACTTCACAACTAGAGACTCCGCAACTAGAGACTCCACAACTAGAAACTCCACAACTATAAACTCCACAACCAGATTCTCTGCATTTCCACAACTAGAAACTCCACAACTGCAAACTCCACAGATAGATACTCCGCAACTAGAAACTCCACAACTAGAGACTCCACAACTTGAAACTCCACAACTAGAAACTCCACAACTAGAAACTCTGCCACTAGAGACTCCACAACTAGAAACTCCACAACTACGCACTCTACAAGTAAAGACTCGGCTACAAGAAATTTCATGTCTAGAAAGTCCACAACTAAAAACTCCACAACTGGAAACTCCACAACTAGAAACTCCACATCTAGAAACTCCAAAACTAGAAGCTTCACAACTAGAGACTCTGCAACTAAAGACTCCACAACTAGAAACTCCACAACTAGAAACTCCACAACCAGAGACTCTGCAATTCCACAACTAGAAACTCCACAACTAAATTTTCTGCAACTAGAAACTCCGCAACTAGAAACTCCACAACCAGAGACTCTGCAACTAGAAACTCCGCAACTAGAAACTACGCAGCTAGAAACTACACAACTAGAGACTCCACAACTAGAAACTTCACAACTAGAAACTCCGCAACTAGAGACTCCACCACTAGAAACTCCACAACTAGAAACTCCACAAATAGAAACTCCACAACTAGAAACTCCACAACTAAAAACTCCGCAACTAGAGACTCACCAACTAGAAACTCCACAAGTGGAAACTCCACAACTACAAACTCCACAAATAAAGACTCGGCAACTAGAAATTCCATATCTAGAAACTCCACAACTAAAAACTGCAAAACTAGAGACTTCTCAACTAGAAACTCAACAACTAGAAACTCCACAACTAAAAACTCCGCAACTGGAAACTCCACAACTTGAGACTCCGCAACTTGAAACTTCACAACAGGAAACTCAACAACTATATACTCCACAACTGGAAACTCCACAACTAGAAACTCCACAACTAGACGCCACAACTTGAAACTCCACAACTAGAGACTCCGCAACTAGAAACTGCACAACTAGAGACTCCGCAACTCCACAACTAGAAACTCTACAACTGGAAACTCCACAACTAGATACTCCGCAACTGGAAACTCCACAACTAGAGACTCAACAACTTGAAACTCCAAAACTTTAAACTCCACAACTTGAGACTCCACAACTACAAACTCCACAACTCAAAACTCCACAACTGGAAACTCCACAATTAGAAACTCCACAACCAGAAACTCCACAACTAGAAACTCCACAACTAAAAACTCCACAACTAGATACTCCGCAACTAGAAACTCCACAACCAGAGACTCTGCAACTAGAAACTCCGCAACTAGAAACTCCGCAGCTAGAAACTCCACAACTCAAAACTCCACAACTAGAAACTCCAAAACTCGAAACTCCACAACTAGAAACTCCACAACTGGAAACTCCACAACTAGGCAGTCCACAACTAAAAACTCTTCAACTAGAAACTCCTAAACTAGAGACTCAACAACTAGAGAATCTACAACTAGAGACTTCAAACTAGAAACTCAACAACTAGAAACTTCAAAACTCGAAACTCTACTAGAATCTACACAACTGGAAACTCCACAACTAGACACTCCACAACTAGAAACTCCTCAACTAGAGACTGCAACTATGGAACTCCGCAACTAAAAACTCCGCAACAAGAAATTCCACAGCTAGAAACACCACAACTAGACACTCCGCAACTAGAAACTCCACAACTTGAGACGCCGCAACTAGAAACTCCACAACTTGAAACTTCACAACTAGAAACTCCACAACTAGAAACTCTACAACTAGAGACTCCTCAACTAGAGAATTCGCAACTAGAAACTCCAAAACTAGAGACTCTGCAACTAGAAACTCCGCAGCTAGAACCTCCACAACTAGAAACTCCACAACTAGAAACTCCACAACTAGAAACTCCACAACTAGAAACTCCACAACTCAAAACTCCACAACTTGAAACTCAACAACTAGAGACTCCAAAACTACAAACTCCACAACTAGAAACTCCACAACTAGAAACTCCAAACTGGAAACTCCAAAACTTGAGACTCCGCAACTTGAAACTCCACGACTAGAAACTCCGCTATTAAAAACTCCGCAACTAGAAACTCCGCAACTAGAAACTCCGCAACTTGAAACTCCACAACTAGATACTCCACAACTGGAAACTCCACAACTAGATACTTCACAACTGGAAACTCCACATCTAGATACTCCACAACTGGAAACTTCACAACCAGAAACTCCACAACTAGAGACTCCAAAACTCGAAACTCCACAACTAGAAACTCCACAACTAGAAAATCCACAACCAGAGACTCTGCAATTCCACAACTAGAAACTCCACAACTGGAAACTCCACAACTAGATACTCCACAACTTGAAACTTCACAACTAGAAACTCCACAACTAGAAACTCTGCAACTAGAGACTCCAGAACTAAAACCTCCACAACTACAAACTCTACAAATAGAGACTCTGCTACAAGAAATTTCATGTCTAGAAAGTCCACAACCAGAAACTCTACAACTGGAAACTCCACAACTAGAAACTCCACAACTAGAAACTCCACAACTAGAGATTCCGCAACTAGAAACTCCACAACCAGAGACTCTGCAACTAGAAACTCCGCAGCTTGAAACTCCACAAATAGAAACTCCGCAACTTGAAACTCCACAACTAGATACTCCACAACTGGAAACTCCACAACTAGATACTCCGCAACTAGAAACTCCACAACTAGAGACTCCACAACTTGAAACTCCACAACTAGAAACTCCACAACTAGAAACTCTGCAACTAGAGACTCCAGAACTAGAACCTCCACAACTACAAACTCTACAAATAGAGACTCTGCTACAAGAAATTTCATGTCTAGAAAGTCCACAACCAGAAACTCTACAACTGGAAACTCCACAACTAGAAACTCCACAACTAGAAACTCCACAACTAGAGATTCCGCAACTAGAAACTCCACAACCAGAGACTCTGCAACTAGAAACTCCGAAGCTAGAAACTCCACAAATAGAAACTCCGCAACTTGAAACTCCACAACTAGATACTCCACAACTGGAAACTCCACAACTAGATACTTCACAACTGGAAACTCCACAACTAGATACTCCACAACTGTAAACTCCACAACCAGAAACTCCACAACTAGAGACTCCAAAACTCGAAACTCCACAACTAGAAACTCCACAACTAATAACTCAACAAGTAGAAACTCCACAGCATGAGACTCCGCAACTTGAAACTCCACAACTAGAAACTCCGCAACTAGAAACTCTACAACTAGGAACTCCGCAACTAGAAACTCCACAACAAGAAACTACACAACTCGAAACTCCACTACTAGATACTCCACAACTGGATACTCGACAACTAGAAACAAAACATCTAGAGACTCCACAACTGGAAACTCGAACACTAGAGACTCTGCAACTAGAAACTTCACAACTAGAGACTCCGCAACTCCACAACTAGATACTCCACAACTAGAAAATCCACAACTAGAAACTCCACAACTAGAGACTCCGCAACTAGAAACTCCACAACCAGAGACTCTGCAACTAGAAACTCCGCAACTAGAAACTGCGCAGCTAGAAACTCCACAACTCAAAACTCCACAACTAGAAACTCCAAAACTCGAAACTCCACAACTAGAAACTCCACAACTGGAAACTCCACAACTAGACAGTCCACAACTAAAAACTCTTCAACTAGAAACTCCTAAACTAGAGACTCCACAACAAGAGAATCTACAACTAGAGACTTCAAACTAGAAACTCAACAACTAGAAACTTCAAAACTCGAAACTCTACTAGAATCTACACAACTATACACTCCACAACTAGACACTCCACAACTAGAAACTCCGCAACTAGAGACTGCAACTATAGAACTCCGCAACTAAAAACTCCGCAACAAGAAATTCCACAGCTAGAAACAGCACAACTAGACACTCCGCAACTAGAAACTCCACAACTTGAGACGCCGCAACTAGAAACTCTACAACTTGAAACTTCACAACTAGAAACTCCACAACTAGAAACTCTACAACTAGAGACTCCTCAACTAGAGAATTCGCAACTAGAAACTCCAAAACTAGAGACTCTGCAACTAGAAACTCCGCAGCTAGAACCTCCACAACTAGAAACTCCACAACTAGAAACTCCACAACTAGAAACTCCACAACTCGAAACTCCACA
This sequence comes from Rhipicephalus microplus, assembly GCF_043290135.1. NCBI lineage: Eukaryota > Metazoa > Arthropoda > Arachnida > Ixodida > Ixodidae > Rhipicephalus > Rhipicephalus microplus. The sequence goes on along the minus strand of NW_027464740.1, from coordinate 301,187 downwards.
ACTCAACACTCCACAACTTGAAACTCAACAACTAGAGACTCAACAACTACAAACTCCACAACTAGAAACTCCACAACTAGAAACTCCACAACTGGAAACTCCAAAACTTGAGACTCCGCAACTTGAAACTCCACAACTAGAAACTCCACTATTAAAAACTCCGCAACTAGAAACTCCGCAACTAGAAACTCCGCAACTTGAAACTCCACAACTAGATACTCCACAACTGGAAACTCCACAACTAGATACTTCACAACTGGAAACTCCACAACTAGATACTCCACAACTGAAAACTCCACAACCAGAAACTCCACAACTAGAGACTCTAAAACTCGAAACTCCACAACTAGAAACTCCACAACTAGAAAATCCACAACCAGAGACTCTGCAATTCTACAACTAGAAACTCCACAACTGGAAACTCCACAACTAGATACTCCGCAACTAGAAACTCCACAACTAGAGACTCCACAACTTGAAACTCCACAACTAGAATCTCCACAACTAGAAACTCTGCAACTAGAGACTCCAGAACTAGAACCTCCACAACTACAAACTCTACAAATAGAGACTCTGCTACAAGAAATTTCATGTCTAGAAAGTCCACAACCAGAAACTCTACAACTGGAAACTCCACAACTAGAAACTCCACAACTAGAAACTCCACAACTAGAGATTCCGCAACTAGAAACTCCACAACCAGAGACTCTGCAACTAGAAACTCCGAAGCTAGAAACTCCACAAATAGAAACTCCGCCACTTGAAACTCCACAACTAGATACTCCACAACTGGAAACTCCACAACTAGATACTTCACAACTGGAAACTCCACAACTAGATACTCCACAACTGGAAACTCCACAACCAGAAACTCCACAACTAGAGACTCCAAAACTCGAAACTCCACAACTAGAAACTCCACAACTAATAACTCAACAAGTAGAAACTCCACAGCATGAGACTCCGCAACTTGAAACTCCACAACTAGAAACTCCGCAACTAGAAACTCTACAACTAGGAACTCCGCAACTAGAAACTCCACAACAAGAAACTACACAACTCGAAACTCCACTACTAGATACTCCACAACTGGATACTCGACAACTAGAAACAAAACATCTAGAGACTCCACAACTGGAAACTCGAACACTAGAGACTCTGCAACTAGAAACTTCACAACTAGAGAC
>NW_027464739.1:300000-418265 GCF_043290135.1 Rhipicephalus microplus | reverse complement strand
TAGTGTAGATGCGTAGACGTGGCGAGAGCACGCGTCTTCAGGTTCAGACGCCGCGTGAAGATGTGAAATAAAAATGCCTTCGCTTGCCACTGCAACTGTAAACAGAAACACCAACCAAACCCCATTTTCTAGAGGCTTTTTTATTTTTCGTTGCGAAACGGGTGAATTCGAAAAGCGGAAATAGCTTGGCACATACATACACACTTCTACACACATACATACATACACATCGCACATGCATACACATCGTATACACACTTCTAGCTTTCCTCCGAAACAGTAATGATAATTTCCTCAATAGTTTTATTAATATGAGTAGGAATGTTAAAAAAAATAAGAAACTTGAGTATGTACGTGTGAACATAACAAAATAAAAGAGACCCTCCATATATGAAATACACACGGAAACATTTATTTTCCCAGAGCAATCGTAAGTGTAAACACAGCTAGCGCACTCCCTGCACGCGAATACCGCGTCAGCCGGGGCGGCGTGCCGCCACCGTCTCGGACACTCGACGCACCCACGCCGTTTACCCCGGTATCATGGGTAAATCCGAACACTCCTTCTATCATTGAATTTATTGTCGAACTCACCCCGCAGGGGGTGAGTGGGCCGATCCCGGAGGTAGTGCAATACCGGGCCAACCCGTGGCGGAGGTGAAGCAAGCTTCAAGCACTCCGCCGCATCACAAAAATAAGTTTAATATCTTGGATCCAAATAGGATCCGTATCAGATATTAAGCTGATAAGAACAGATACTACACTTTGATCTTAGCCAAAAGGCCGAGAAGCGATGCAATTCATTAGCACGTAATTAAAATCCATTCTTTCACACCTCGTACTTAGTTCTGGCCAAAAGCCGGGCAAACAGTAGCAAAGCAATTCCGACGTCCACCCATGCACAACCAGCATTGTGCACCGACAGCGGCAGCGCTGGCTTCACGGCATTGCTTTTATCCCCAGTCCGCTTGAAGTTTCTAGTTTCGCTTACAAACATGTTAAAACTGAAACCTTCTTTTTCCCAGAGGTCGAAGCCACGCGTGCTTGCTTGCATGCGTACTCTCTATGCGCCCATGACGTCACACCAAATGCTTGCCGGCGAACATTATCAGGCATGTCGCGAGAGATGCTACAGCACTTGTTTTAAAAACTGATGCATAGTGTACATGTCCAACTCGAGCACCAAAGTCTGGAAGGAAAAAAAAAAAAAAAATGATTGTGCAAAATGTGAATACGTCACCCATCCAACATGGCTTCTACGCCGGCTGCCCAAGCAACGCCTCTGCAACGACGCCCACAATCATCGGCAAAAAGGTGAAAAGGTGGTGCCTTTGGCTGCTTCAGCACGCTCAACATATGCCTTGCAAGTTCCGACGTGTCGGAACACCGCACCGAGGTCGACGAAGGTCCTGCCGTGAAAGGCAGACCCGGGAATGCGTGCGAAACGTCTACCGCGTGGGTTGGTTGTGAAGCCGGTGAATGAAGGATCATGTGGCAGAGGGTGACGGAACGTGAGTGTGCGACTTGCCGCTGCGATGTCGTTCAAGCGTTCAACGGGCCGGCAGGTTCTGTCTGTCGTGGTCGAAAACGTCCGAGTTTTGCTGATTCCGAGGGGTAGGAGTGCTATGGTGGCGTGTACGAGGCGCTGGTGCGGCGCTCCGTCGATCGTGCCGGACGGACATGAGGCGGCCGAAGGCGGTCGTCAAGTGGTCGCGGAAATCAGTGGAGAAGTACTCGCCTGCGCTTTTCGTCGAAGACTCGCGACAGACGGTCTTCGGGAGACACGGGTGGTTGCACAAATGCGACCGTGCGTCAACGTGCAGCCATATTCGTGGATTATTTCGCCCCATTACGATAGCTTCGTCACTGCGCTCGCTGGTGTTGCTTGTTTTTGTTGACCTTCACTTGTGGCTCACACCCACTGTGGGGGATTGGCTGGTTTGTTGTTCTGCTTCTTCGACTTCTACATACTCGGCTTAGTGAAGCTGTGAGGAGTGACGAGTGGGTACGGAGGCAAAGCGCGCCCGGGGCGTGATCTCACGCGTCCTGGGGTCCACGTCGCTTCAGGTACGTGCGTGGTGCGTCCGTACGTCTAGTGCGCAATTTCCTTGGAACTTCCAGCAACTGGCAATTCCATTGAGGTGAGCGTGCGAGGATGTTCGTTGTAATTAACGAGAGCCAACGGTGGATGAGCTGGTATGAGATGGTGTTCAGAAATGAAGTGTTTGATCAACAAGGCGATGCCCGCCGTGGTGGTCTGATGGCCGTAAGGTACTCGGCTGCTGACCCGCAGGTGGTGGGATCGAATCCCGGCCGCGGCGGCTGCATTTCCCTGTGCTCAGATTAGGGTGCACGTGAAAGAACCCCAGGTGGTCGAAATTTTCCCATAATCATATGGTGGTTTTGGGACGTCAAACCCCAAAGGTCAGTGGACATAGGAAAAGCACATCGGGGCTTTGCCGCTCCACCGTACAGCAGGTGTGTGCGGAGTGGGTCCTGTGGCGTTCTTTGCGATTTTAATTTGTGATGGGGAATAGTGTAGATGCGTAGACGTGGCGAGAGCACGCGTCTTCAGGTTCAGACGCCGCGTGAAGATGTGAAATAAAAATGCCTTCGCTTGCCACTGCAACTGTAAACAGAAACACCAACCAAACCCCATTTTCTAGAGGCTTTTTTATTTTTCGTTGCGAAACGGGTGAATTCGAAAAGCGGAAATAGCTTGGCACATACATACACACTTCTACACACATACATACATACACATCGCACATGCATACACATCGTATACACACTTCTAGCTTTCCTCCGAAACAGTAATGATAATTTCCTCAATAGTTTTATTAATATGAGTAGGAATGTTAAAAAAAATAAGAAACTTGAGTATGTACGTGTGAACATAACAAAATAAAAGAGACCCTCCATATATGAAATACACACGGAAACATTTATTTTCCCAGAGCAATCGTAAGTGTAAACACAGCTAGCGCACTCCCTGCACGCGAATACCGCGTCAGCCGGGGCGGCGTGCCGCCACCGTCTCGGACACTCGACGCACCCACGCCGTTTACCCCGGTATCATGGGTAAATCCGAACACTCCTTCTATCATTGAATTTATTGTCGAACTCACCCCGCAGGGGGTGAGTGGGCCGATCCCGGAGGTAGTGCAATACCGGGCCAACCCGTGGCGGAGGTGAAGCAAGCTTCAAGCACTCCGCCGCATCACAAAAATAAGTTTAATATCTTGGATCCAAATAGGATCCGTATCAGATATTAAGCTGATAAGAACAGATACTACACTTTGATCTTAGCCAAAAGGCCGAGAAGCGATGCAATTCATTAGCACGTAATTAAAATCCATTCTTTCACACCTCGTACTTAGTTCTGGCCAAAAGCCGGGCAAACAGTAGCAAAGCAATTCCGACGTCCACCCATGCACAACCAGCATTGTGCACCGACAGCGGCAGCGCTGGCTTCACGGCATTGCTTTTATCCCCAGTCCGCTTGAAGTTTCTAGTTTCGCTTACAAACATGTTAAAACTGAAACCTTCTTTTTCCCAGAGGTCGAAGCCACGCGTGCTTGCTTGCATGCGTACTCTCTATGCGCCCATGACGTCACACCAAATGCTTGCCGGCGAACATTATCAGGCATGTCGCGAGAGATGCTACAGCACTTGTTTTAAAAACTGATGCATAGTGTACATGTCCAACTCGAGCACCAAAGTCTGGAAGGAAAAAAAAAAAAAAATGATTGTGCAAAATGTGAATACGTCACCCATCCAACATGGCTTCTACGCCGGCTGCCCAAGCAACGCCTCTGCAACGACGCCCACAATCATCGGCAAAAAGGTGAAAAGGTGGTGCCTTTGGCTGCTTCAGCACGCTCAACATATGCCTTGCAAGTTCCGACGTGTCGGAACACCGCACCGAGGTCGACGAAGGTCCTGCCGTGAAAGGCAGACCCGGGAATGCGTGCGAAACGTCTACCGCGTGGGTTGGTTGTGAAGCCGGTGAATGAAGGATCATGTGGCAGAGGGTGACGGAACGTGAGTGTGCGACTTGCCGCTGCGATGTCGTTCAAGCGTTCAACGGGCCGGCAGGTTCTGTCTGTCGTGGTCGAAAACGTCCGAGTTTTGCTGATTCCGAGGGGTAGGAGTGCTATGGTGGCGTGTACGAGGCGCTGGTGCGGCGCTCCGTCGATCGTGCCGGACGGACATGAGGCGGCCGAAGGCGGTCGTCAAGTGGTCGCGGAAATCAGTGGAGAAGTACTCGCCTGCGCTTTTCGTCGAAGACTCGCGACAGACGGTCTTCGGGAGACACGGGTGGTTGCACAAATGCGACCGTGCGTCAACGTGCAGCCATATTCGTGGATTATTTCGCCCCATTACGATAGCTTCGTCACTGCGCTCGCTGGTGTTGCTTGTTTTTGTTGACCTTCACTTGTGGCTCACACCCACTGTGGGGGATTGGCTGGTTTGTTGTTCTGCTTCTTCGACTTCTACATACTCGGCTTAGTGAAGCTGTGAGGAGTGACGAGTGGGTACGGAGGCAAAGCGCGCCCGGGGCGTGATCTCACGCGTCCTGGGGTCCACGTCGCTTCAGGTACGTGCGTGGTGCGTCCGTACGTCTAGTGCGCAATTTCCTTGGAACTTCCAGCAACTGGCAATTCCATTGAGGTGAGCGTGCGAGGATGTTCGTTGTAATTAACGAGAGCCAACGGTGGATGAGCTGGTATGAGATGGTGTTCAGAAATGAAGTGTTTGATCAACAAGGCGATGCCCGCCGTGGTGGTCTGATGGCCGTAAGGTACTCGGCTGCTGACCCGCAGGTGGTGGGATCGAATCCCGGCCGCGGCGGCTGCATTTCCCTGTGCTCAGATTAGGGTGCACGTGAAAGAACCCCAGGTGGTCGAAATTTTCCCATAATCATATGGTGGTTTTGGGACGTCAAACCCCAAAGGTCAGTGGACATAGGAAAAGCACATCGGGGCTTTGCCGCTCCACCGTACAGCAGGTGTGTGCGGAGTGGGTCCTGTGGCGTTCTTTGCGATTTTAATTTGTGATGGGGAATAGTGTAGATGCGTAGACGTGGCGAGAGCACGCGTCTTCAGGTTCAGACGCCGCGTGAAGATGTGAAATAAAAATGCCTTCGCTTGCCACTGCAACTGTAAACAGAAACACCAACCAAACCCCATTTTCTAGAGGCTTTTTTATTTTTCGTTGCGAAACGGGTGAATTCGAAAAGCGGAAATAGCTTGGCACATACATACACACTTCTACACACATACATACATACACATCGCACATGCATACACATCGTATACACACTTCTAGCTTTCCTCCGAAACAGTAATGATAATTTCCTCAATAGTTTTATTAATATGAGTAGGAATGTTAAAAAAAATAAGAAACTTGAGTATGTACGTGTGAACATAACAAAATAAAAGAGACCCTCCATATATGAAATACACACGGAAACATTTATTTTCCCAGAGCAATCGTAAGTGTAAACACAGCTAGCGCACTCCCTGCACGCGAATACCGCGTCAGCCGGGGCGGCGTGCCGCCACCGTCTCGGACACTCGACGCACCCACGCCGTTTACCCCGGTATCATGGGTAAATCCGAACACTCCTTCTATCATTGAATTTATTGTCGAACTCACCCCGCAGGGGGTGAGTGGGCCGATCCCGGAGGTAGTGCAATACCGGGCCAACCCGTGGCGGAGGTGAAGCAAGCTTCAAGCACTCCGCCGCATCACAAAAATAAGTTTAATATCTTGGATCCAAATAGGATCCGTATCAGATATTAAGCTGATAAGAACAGATACTACACTTTGATCTTAGCCAAAAGGCCGAGAAGCGATGCAATTCATTAGCACGTAATTAAAATCCATTCTTTCACACCTCGTACTTAGTTCTGGCCAAAAGCCGGGCAAACAGTAGCAAAGCAATTCCGACGTCCACCCATGCACAACCAGCATTGTGCACCGACAGCGGCAGCGCTGGCTTCACGGCATTGCTTTTATCCCCAGTCCGCTTGAAGTTTCTAGTTTCGCTTACAAACATGTTAAAACTGAAACCTTCTTTTTCCCAGAGGTCGAAGCCACGCGTGCTTGCTTGCATGCGTACTCTCTATGCGCCCATGACGTCACACCAAATGCTTGCCGGCGAACATTATCAGGCATGTCGCGAGAGATGCTACAGCACTTGTTTTAAAAACTGATGCATAGTGTACATGTCCAACTCGAGCACCAAAGTCTGGAAGGAAAAAAAAAAAAAAAAATGATTGTGCAAAATGTGAATACGTCACCCATCCAACATGGCTTCTACGCCGGCTGCCCAAGCAACGCCTCTGCAACGACGCCCACAATCATCGGCAAAAAGGTGAAAAGGTGGTGCCTTTGGCTGCTTCAGCACGCTCAACATATGCCTTGCAAGTTCCGACGTGTCGGAACACCGCACCGAGGTCGACGAAGGTCCTGCCGTGAAAGGCAGACCCGGGAATGCGTGCGAAACGTCTACCGCGTGGGTTGGTTGTGAAGCCGGTGAATGAAGGATCATGTGGCAGAGGGTGACGGAACGTGAGTGTGCGACTTGCCGCTGCGATGTCGTTCAAGCGTTCAACGGGCCGGCAGGTTCTGTCTGTCGTGGTCGAAAACGTCCGAGTTTTGCTGATTCCGAGGGGTAGGAGTGCTATGGTGGCGTGTACGAGGCGCTGGTGCGGCGCTCCGTCGATCGTGCCGGACGGACATGAGGCGGCCGAAGGCGGTCGTCAAGTGGTCGCGGAAATCAGTGGAGAAGTACTCGCCTGCGCTTTTCGTCGAAGACTCGCGACAGACGGTCTTCGGGAGACACGGGTGGTTGCACAAATGCGACCGTGCGTCAACGTGCAGCCATATTCGTGGATTATTTCGCCCCATTACGATAGCTTCGTCACTGCGCTCGCTGGTGTTGCTTGTTTTTGTTGACCTTCACTTGTGGCTCACACCCACTGTGGGGGATTGGCTGGTTTGTTGTTCTGCTTCTTCGACTTCTACATACTCGGCTTAGTGAAGCTGTGAGGAGTGACGAGTGGGTACGGAGGCAAAGCGCGCCCGGGGCGTGATCTCACGCGTCCTGGGGTCCACGTCGCTTCAGGTACGTGCGTGGTGCGTCCGTACGTCTAGTGCGCAATTTCCTTGGAACTTCCAGCAACTGGCAATTCCATTGAGGTGAGCGTGCGAGGATGTTCGTTGTAATTAACGAGAGCCAACGGTGGATGAGCTGGTATGAGATGGTGTTCAGAAATGAAGTGTTTGATCAACAAGGCGATGCCCGCCGTGGTGGTCTGATGGCCGTAAGGTACTCGGCTGCTGACCCGCAGGTGGTGGGATCGAATCCCGGCCGCGGCGGCTGCATTTCCCTGTGCTCAGATTAGGGTGCACGTGAAAGAACCCCAGGTGGTCGAAATTTTCCCATAATCATATGGTGGTTTTGGGACGTCAAACCCCAAAGGTCAGTGGACATAGGAAAAGCACATCGGGGCTTTGCCGCTCCACCGTACAGCAGGTGTGTGCGGAGTGGGTCCTGTGGCGTTCTTTGCGATTTTAATTTGTGATGGGGAATAGTGTAGATGCGTAGACGTGGCGAGAGCACGCGTCTTCAGGTTCAGACGCCGCGTGAAGATGTGAAATAAAAATGCCTTCGCTTGCCACTGCAACTGTAAACAGAAACACCAACCAAACCCCATTTTCTAGAGGCTTTTTTATTTTTCGTTGCGAAACGGGTGAATTCGAAAAGCGGAAATAGCTTGGCACATACATACACACTTCTACACACATACATACATACACATCGCACATGCATACACATCGTATACACACTTCTAGCTTTCCTCCGAAACAGTAATGATAATTTCCTCAATAGTTTTATTAATATGAGTAGGAATGTTAAAAAAAATAAGAAACTTGAGTATGTACGTGTGAACATAACAAAATAAAAGAGACCCTCCATATATGAAATACACACGGAAACATTTATTTTCCCAGAGCAATCGTAAGTGTAAACACAGCTAGCGCACTCCCTGCACGCGAATACCGCGTCAGCCGGGGCGGCGTGCCGCCACCGTCTCGGACACTCGACGCACCCACGCCGTTTACCCCGGTATCATGGGTAAATCCGAACACTCCTTCTATCATTGAATTTATTGTCGAACTCACCCCGCAGGGGGTGAGTGGGCCGATCCCGGAGGTAGTGCAATACCGGGCCAACCCGTGGCGGAGGTGAAGCAAGCTTCAAGCACTCCGCCGCATCACAAAAATAAGTTTAATATCTTGGATCCAAATAGGATCCGTATCAGATATTAAGCTGATAAGAACAGATACTACACTTTGATCTTAGCCAAAAGGCCGAGAAGCGATGCAATTCATTAGCACGTAATTAAAATCCATTCTTTCACACCTCGTACTTAGTTCTGGCCAAAAGCCGGGCAAACAGTAGCAAAGCAATTCCGACGTCCACCCATGCACAACCAGCATTGTGCACCGACAGCGGCAGCGCTGGCTTCACGGCATTGCTTTTATCCCCAGTCCGCTTGAAGTTTCTAGTTTCGCTTACAAACATGTTAAAACTGAAACCTTCTTTTTCCCAGAGGTCGAAGCCACGCGTGCTTGCTTGCATGCGTACTCTCTATGCGCCCATGACGTCACACCAAATGCTTGCCGGCGAACATTATCAGGCATGTCGCGAGAGATGCTACAGCACTTGTTTTAAAAACTGATGCATAGTGTACATGTCCAACTCGAGCACCAAAGTCTGGAAGGAAAAAAAAAAAAAAAATGATTGTGCAAAATGTGAATACGTCACCCATCCAACATGGCTTCTACGCCGGCTGCCCAAGCAACGCCTCTGCAACGACGCCCACAATCATCGGCAAAAAGGTGAAAAGGTGGTGCCTTTGGCTGCTTCAGCACGCTCAACATATGCCTTGCAAGTTCCGACGTGTCGGAACACCGCACCGAGGTCGACGAAGGTCCTGCCGTGAAAGGCAGACCCGGGAATGCGTGCGAAACGTCTACCGCGTGGGTTGGTTGTGAAGCCGGTGAATGAAGGATCATGTGGCAGAGGGTGACGGAACGTGAGTGTGCGACTTGCCGCTGCGATGTCGTTCAAGCGTTCAACGGGCCGGCAGGTTCTGTCTGTCGTGGTCGAAAACGTCCGAGTTTTGCTGATTCCGAGGGGTAGGAGTGCTATGGTGGCGTGTACGAGGCGCTGGTGCGGCGCTCCGTCGATCGTGCCGGACGGACATGAGGCGGCCGAAGGCGGTCGTCAAGTGGTCGCGGAAATCAGTGGAGAAGTACTCGCCTGCGCTTTTCGTCGAAGACTCGCGACAGACGGTCTTCGGGAGACACGGGTGGTTGCACAAATGCGACCGTGCGTCAACGTGCAGCCATATTCGTGGATTATTTCGCCCCATTACGATAGCTTCGTCACTGCGCTCGCTGGTGTTGCTTGTTTTTGTTGACCTTCACTTGTGGCTCACACCCACTGTGGGGGATTGGCTGGTTTGTTGTTCTGCTTCTTCGACTTCTACATACTCGGCTTAGTGAAGCTGTGAGGAGTGACGAGTGGGTACGGAGGCAAAGCGCGCCCGGGGCGTGATCTCACGCGTCCTGGGGTCCACGTCGCTTCAGGTACGTGCGTGGTGCGTCCGTACGTCTAGTGCGCAATTTCCTTGGAACTTCCAGCAACTGGCAATTCCATTGAGGTGAGCGTGCGAGGATGTTCGTTGTAATTAACGAGAGCCAACGGTGGATGAGCTGGTATGAGATGGTGTTCAGAAATGAAGTGTTTGATCAACAAGGCGATGCCCGCCGTGGTGGTCTGATGGCCGTAAGGTACTCGGCTGCTGACCCGCAGGTGGTGGGATCGAATCCCGGCCGCGGCGGCTGCATTTCCCTGTGCTCAGATTAGGGTGCACGTGAAAGAACCCCAGGTGGTCGAAATTTTCCCATAATCATATGGTGGTTTTGGGACGTCAAACCCCAAAGGTCAGTGGACATAGGAAAAGCACATCGGGGCTTTGCCGCTCCACCGTACAGCAGGTGTGTGCGGAGTGGGTCCTGTGGCGTTCTTTGCGATTTTAATTTGTGATGGGGAATAGTGTAGATGCGTAGACGTGGCGAGAGCACGCGTCTTCAGGTTCAGACGCCGCGTGAAGATGTGAAATAAAAATGCCTTCGCTTGCCACTGCAACTGTAAACAGAAACACCAACCAAACCCCATTTTCTAGAGGCTTTTTTATTTTTCGTTGCGAAACGGGTGAATTCGAAAAGCGGAAATAGCTTGGCACATACATACACACTTCTACACACATACATACATACACATCGCACATGCATACACATCGTATACACACTTCTAGCTTTCCTCCGAAACAGTAATGATAATTTCCTCAATAGTTTTATTAATATGAGTAGGAATGTTAAAAAAAATAAGAAACTTGAGTATGTACGTGTGAACATAACAAAATAAAAGAGACCCTCCATATATGAAATACACACGGAAACATTTATTTTCCCAGAGCAATCGTAAGTGTAAACACAGCTAGCGCACTCCCTGCACGCGAATACCGCGTCAGCCGGGGCGGCGTGCCGCCACCGTCTCGGACACTCGACGCACCCACGCCGTTTACCCCGGTATCATGGGTAAATCCGAACACTCCTTCTATCATTGAATTTATTGTCGAACTCACCCCGCAGGGGGTGAGTGGGCCGATCCCGGAGGTAGTGCAATACCGGGCCAACCCGTGGCGGAGGTGAAGCAAGCTTCAAGCACTCCGCCGCATCACAAAAATAAGTTTAATATCTTGGATCCAAATAGGATCCGTATCAGATATTAAGCTGATAAGAACAGAGGTTTTCAAAAATGTTAGGAACATTTCTGACCGAAAAGGAAAAACTTGTTCTCATTTTTTGTTCCTTCAACCAGAAAGGAAGAAGGTGGTGTATCGTGAACTGTGTATAGAGAAGGTGAAAATAGGAAATAGCAGGGGAGAAAAAGTGAAAGGGGCGTGTGTCGTGTAGTATCACCTCTTATTTTTGCGATGTCTTTGGGAGGGTGACTTTGTCAGCACGTGGCCCAGCGAGTGACAGTCACTTTATAGCCACGTGTGCGCAGTACACTTCCCGAGAAGCTGCAATGGTCGCTACACTTTGATCTTAGCCAAAAGGCCGAGAAGCGATGCAATTCATTAGCACGTAATTAAAATCCATTCTTTCACACCTCGTACTTAGTTCTGGCCAAAAGCCGGGCAAACAGTAGCAAAGCAATTCCGACGTCCACCCATGCACAACCAGCATTGTGCACCGACAGCGGCAGCGCTGGCTTCACGGCATTGCTTTTATCCCCAGTCCGCTTGAAGTTTCTAGTTTCGCTTACAAACATGTTAAAACTGAAACCTTCTTTTTCCCAGAGGTCGAAGCCACGCGTGCTTGCTTGCATGCGTACTCTCTATGCGCCCATGACGTCACACCAAATGCTTGCCGGCGAACATTATCAGGCATGTCGCGAGAGATGCTACAGCACTTGTTTTAAAAACTGATGCATAGTGTACATGTCCAACTCGAGCACCAAAGTCTGGAAGGAAAAAAAAAAAAAAAATGATTGTGCAAAATGTGAACACGTCACCCATCCAACATGGCTTCTACGCCGGCTGCCCAAGCAACGCCTCTGCAACGACGCCCACAATCATCGGCAAAAAGGTGAAAAGGTGGTGCCTTTGGCTGCTTCAGCACGCTCAACATATGCCTTGCAAGTTCCGACGTGTCGGAACACCGCACCGAGGTCGACGAAGGTCCTGCCGTGAAAGGCAGACCCGGGAATGCGTGCGAAACGTCTACCGCGTGGGTTGGTTGTGAAGCCGGTGAATGAAGGATCATGTGGCAGAGGGTGACGGAACGTGAGTGTGCGACTTGCCGCTGCGATGTCGTTCAAGCGTTCAACGGGCCGGCAGGTTCTGTCTGTCGTGGTCGAAAACGTCCGAGTTTTGCTGATTCCGAGGGGTAGGAGTGCTATGGTGGCGTGTACGAGGCGCTGGTGCGGCGCTCCGTCGATCGTGCCGGACGGACATGAGGCGGCCGAAGGCGGTCGTCAAGTGGTCGCGGAAATCAGTGGAGAAGTACTCGCCTGCGCTTTTCGTCGAAGACTCGCGACAGACGGTCTTCGGGAGACACGGGTGGTTGCACAAATGCGACCGTGCGTCAACGTGCAGCCATATTCGTGGATTATTTCGCCCCATTACGATAGCTTCGTCACTGCGCTCGCTGGTGTTGCTTGTTTTTGTTGACCTTCACTTGTGGCTCACACCCACTGTGGGGGATTGGCTGGTTTGTTGTTCTGCTTCTTCGACTTCTACATACTCGGCTTAGTGAAGCTGTGAGGAGTGACGAGTGGGTACGGAGGCAAAGCGCGCCCGGGGCGTGATCTCACGCGTCCTGGGGTCCACGTCGCTTCAGGTACGTGCGTGGTGCGTCCGTACGTCTAGTGCGCAATTTCCTTGGAACTTCCAGCAACTGGCAATTCCATTGAGGTGAGCGTGCGAGGATGTTCGTTGTAATTAACGAGAGCCAACGGTGGATGAGCTGGTATGAGATGGTGTTCAGAAATGAAGTGTTTGATCAACAAGGCGATGCCCGCCGTGGTGGTCTGATGGCCGTAAGGTACTCGGCTGCTGACCCGCAGGTGGTGGGATCGAATCCCGGCCGCGGCGGCTGCATTTCCCTGTGCTCAGATTAGGGTGCACGTGAAAGAACCCCAGGTGGTCGAAATTTTCCCATAATCATATGGTGGTTTTGGGACGTCAAACCCCAAAGGTCAGTGGACATAGGAAAAGCACATCGGGGCTTTGCCGCTCCACCGTACAGCAGGTGTGTGCGGAGTGGGTCCTGTGGCGTTCTTTGCGATTTTAATTTGTGATGGGGAATAGTGTAGATGCGTAGACGTGGCGAGAGCACGCGTCTTCAGGTTCAGACGCCGCGTGAAGATGTGAAATAAAAATGCCTTCGCTTGCCACTGCAACTGTAAACAGAAACACCAACCAAACCCCATTTTCTAGAGGCTTTTTTATTTTTCGTTGCGAAACGGGTGAATTCGAAAAGCGGAAATAGCTTGGCACATACATACACACTTCTACACACATACATACATACACATCGCACATGCATACACATCGTATACACACTTCTAGCTTTCCTCCGAAACAGTAATGATAATTTCCTCAATAGTTTTATTAATATGAGTAGGAATGTTAAAAAAAATAAGAAACTTGAGTATGTACGTGTGAACATAACAAAATAAAAGAGACCCTCCATATATGAAATACACACGGAAACATTTATTTTCCCAGAGCAATCGTAAGTGTAAACACAGCTAGCGCACTCCCTGCACGCGAATACCGCGTCAGCCGGGGCGGCGTGCCGCCACCGTCTCGGACACTCGACGCACCCACGCCGTTTACCCCGGTATCATGGGTAAATCCGAACACTCCTTCTATCATTGAATTTATTGTCGAACTCACCCCGCAGGGGGTGAGTGGGCCGATCCCGGAGGTAGTGCAATACCGGGCCAACCCGTGGCGGAGGTGAAGCAAGCTTCAAGCACTCCGCCGCATCACAAAAATAAGTTTAATATCTTGGATCCAAATAGGATCCGTATCAGATATTAAGCTGATAAGAACAGATACTACACTTTGATCTTAGCCAAAAGGCCGAGAAGCGATGCAATTCATTAGCACGTAATTAAAATCCATTCTTTCACACCTCGTACTTAGTTCTGGCCAAAAGCCGGGCAAACAGTAGCAAAGCAATTCCGACGTCCACCCATGCACAACCAGCATTGTGCACCGACAGCGGCAGCGCTGGCTTCACGGCATTGCTTTTATCCCCAGTCCGCTTGAAGTTTCTAGTTTCGCTTACAAACATGTTAAAACTGAAACCTTCTTTTTCCCAGAGGTCGAAGCCACGCGTGCTTGCTTGCATGCGTACTCTCTATGCGCCCATGACGTCACACCAAATGCTTGCCGGCGAACATTATCAGGCATGTCGCGAGAGATGCTACAGCACTTGTTTTAAAAACTGATGCATAGTGTACATGTCCAACTCGAGCACCAAAGTCTGGAAGGAAAAAAAAAAAAAAAATGATTGTGCAAAATGTGAATACGTCACCCATCCAACATGGCTTCTACGCCGGCTGCCCAAGCAACGCCTCTGCAACGACGCCCACAATCATCGGCAAAAAGGTGAAAAGGTGGTGCCTTTGGCTGCTTCAGCACGCTCAACATATGCCTTGCAAGTTCCGACGTGTCGGAACACCGCACCGAGGTCGACGAAGGTCCTGCCGTGAAAGGCAGACCCGGGAATGCGTGCGAAACGTCTACCGCGTGGGTTGGTTGTGAAGCCGGTGAATGAAGGATCATGTGGCAGAGGGTGACGGAACGTGAGTGTGCGACTTGCCGCTGCGATGTCGTTCAAGCGTTCAACGGGCCGGCAGGTTCTGTCTGTCGTGGTCGAAAACGTCCGAGTTTTGCTGATTCCGAGGGGTAGGAGTGCTATGGTGGCGTGTACGAGGCGCTGGTGCGGCGCTCCGTCGATCGTGCCGGACGGACATGAGGCGGCCGAAGGCGGTCGTCAAGTGGTCGCGGAAATCAGTGGAGAAGTACTCGCCTGCGCTTTTCGTCGAAGACTCGCGACAGACGGTCTTCGGGAGACACGGGTGGTTGCACAAATGCGACCGTGCGTCAACGTGCAGCCATATTCGTGGATTATTTCGCCCCATTACGATAGCTTCGTCACTGCGCTCGCTGGTGTTGCTTGTTTTTGTTGACCTTCACTTGTGGCTCACACCCACTGTGGGGGATTGGCTGGTTTGTTGTTCTGCTTCTTCGACTTCTACATACTCGGCTTAGTGAAGCTGTGAGGAGTGACGAGTGGGTACGGAGGCAAAGCGCGCCCGGGGCGTGATCTCACGCGTCCTGGGGTCCACGTCGCTTCAGGTACGTGCGTGGTGCGTCCGTACGTCTAGTGCGCAATTTCCTTGGAACTTCCAGCAACTGGCAATTCCATTGAGGTGAGCGTGCGAGGATGTTCGTTGTAATTAACGAGAGCCAACGGTGGATGAGCTGGTATGAGATGGTGTTCAGAAATGAAGTGTTTGATCAACAAGGCGATGCCCGCCGTGGTGGTCTGATGGCCGTAAGGTACTCGGCTGCTGACCCGCAGGTGGTGGGATCGAATCCCGGCCGCGGCGGCTGCATTTCCCTGTGCTCAGATTAGGGTGCACGTGAAAGAACCCCAGGTGGTCGAAATTTTCCCATAATCATATGGTGGTTTTGGGACGTCAAACCCCAAAGGTCAGTGGACATAGGAAAAGCACATCGGGGCTTTGCCGCTCCACCGTACAGCAGGTGTGTGCGGAGTGGGTCCTGTGGCGTTCTTTGCGATTTTAATTTGTGATGGGGAATAGTGTAGATGCGTAGACGTGGCGAGAGCACGCGTCTTCAGGTTCAGACGCCGCGTGAAGATGTGAAATAAAAATGCCTTCGCTTGCCACTGCAACTGTAAACAGAAACACCAACCAAACCCCATTTTCTAGAGGCTTTTTTATTTTTCGTTGCGAAACGGGTGAATTCGAAAAGCGGAAATAGCTTGGCACATACATACACACTTCTACACACATACATACATACACATCGCACATGCATACACATCGTATACACACTTCTAGCTTTCCTCCGAAACAGTAATGATAATTTCCTCAATAGTTTTATTAATATGAGTAGAAATGTTAAAAAAAATAAGAAACTTGAGTATGTACGTGTGAACATAACAAAATAAAAGAGACCCTCCATATATGAAATACACACGGAAACATTTATTTTCCCAGAGCAATCGTAAGTGTAAACACAGCTAGCGCACTCCCTGCACGCGAATACCGCGTCAGCCGGGGCGGCGTGCCGCCACCGTCTCGGACACTCGACGCACCCACGCCGTTTACCCCGGTATCATGGGTAAATCCGAACACTCCTTCTATCATTGAATTTATTGTCGAACTCACCCCGCAGGGGGTGAGTGGGCCGATCCCGGAGGTAGTGCAATACCGGGCCAACCCGTGGCGGAGGTGAAGCAAGCTTCAAGCACTCCGCCGCATCACAAAAATAAGTTTAATATCTTGGATCCAAATAGGATCCGTATCAGATATTAAGCTGATAAGAACAGATACTACACTTTGATCTTAGCCAAAAGGCCGAGAAGCGATGCAATTCATTAGCACGTAATTAAAATCCATTCTTTCACACCTCGTACTTAGTTCTGGCCAAAAGCCGGGCAAACAGTAGCAAAGCAATTCCGACGTCCACCCATGCACAACCAGCATTGTGCACCGACAGCGGCAGCGCTGGCTTCACGGCATTGCTTTTATCCCCAGTCCGCTTGAAGTTTCTAGTTTCGCTTACAAACATGTTAAAACTGAAACCTTCTTTTTCCCAGAGGTCGAAGCCACGCGTGCTTGCTTGCATGCGTACTCTCTATGCGCCCATGACGTCACACCAAATGCTTGCCGGCGAACATTATCAGGCATGTCGCGAGAGATGCTACAGCACTTGTTTTAAAAACTGATGCATAGTGTACATGTCCAACTCGAGCACCAAAGTCTGGAAGGAAAAAAAAAAAAAAAATGATTGTGCAAAATGTGAATACGTCACCCATCCAACATGGCTTCTACGCCGGCTGCCCAAGCAACGCCTCTGCAACGACGCCCACAATCATCGGCAAAAAGGTGAAAAGGTGGTGCCTTTGGCTGCTTCAGCACGCTCAACATATGCCTTGCAAGTTCCGACGTGTCGGAACACCGCACCGAGGTCGACGAAGGTCCTGCCGTGAAAGGCAGACCCGGGAATGCGTGCGAAACGTCTACCGCGTGGGTTGGTTGTGAAGCCGGTGAATGAAGGATCATGTGGCAGAGGGTGACGGAACGTGAGTGTGCGACTTGCCGCTGCGATGTCGTTCAAGCGTTCAACGGGCCGGCAGGTTCTGTCTGTCGTGGTCGAAAACGTCCGAGTTTTGCTGATTCCGAGGGGTAGGAGTGCTATGGTGGCGTGTACGAGGCGCTGGTGCGGCGCTCCGTCGATCGTGCCGGACGGACATGAGGCGGCCGAAGGCGGTCGTCAAGTGGTCGCGGAAATCAGTGGAGAAGTACTCGCCTGCGCTTTTCGTCGAAGACTCGCGACAGACGGTCTTCGGGAGACACGGGTGGTTGCACAAATGCGACCGTGCGTCAACGTGCAGCCATATTCGTGGATTATTTCGCCCCATTACGATAGCTTCGTCACTGCGCTCGCTGGTGTTGCTTGTTTTTGTTGACCTTCACTTGTGGCTCACACCCACTGTGGGGGATTGGCTGGTTTGTTGTTCTGCTTCTTCGACTTCTACATACTCGGCTTAGTGAAGCTGTGAGGAGTGACGAGTGGGTACGGAGGCAAAGCGCGCCCGGGGCGTGATCTCACGCGTCCTGGGGTCCACGTCGCTTCAGGTACGTGCGTGGTGCGTCCGTACGTCTAGTGCGCAATTTCCTTGGAACTTCCAGCAACTGGCAATTCCATTGAGGTGAGCGTGCGAGGATGTTCGTTGTAATTAACGAGAGCCAACGGTGGATGAGCTGGTATGAGATGGTGTTCAGAAATGAAGTGTTTGATCAACAAGGCGATGCCCGCCGTGGTGGTCTGATGGCCGTAAGGTACTCGGCTGCTGACCCGCAGGTGGTGGGATCGAATCCCGGCCGCGGCGGCTGCATTTCCCTGTGCTCAGATTAGGGTGCACGTGAAAGAACCCCAGGTGGTCGAAATTTTCCCATAATCATATGGTGGTTTTGGGACGTCAAACCCCAAAGGTCAGTGGACATAGGAAAAGCACATCGGGGCTTTGCCGCTCCACCGTACAGCAGGTGTGTGCGGAGTGGGTCCTGTGGCGTTCTTTGCGATTTTAATTTGTGATGGGGAATAGTGTAGATGCGTAGACGTGGCGAGAGCACGCGTCTTCAGGTTCAGACGCCGCGTGAAGATGTGAAATAAAAATGCCTTCGCTTGCCACTGCAACTGTAAACAGAAACACCAACCAAACCCCATTTTCTAGAGGCTTTTTTATTTTTCGTTGCGAAACGGGTGAATTCGAAAAGCGGAAATAGCTTGGCACATACATACACACTTCTACACACATACATACATACACATCGCACATGCATACACATCGTATACACACTTCTAGCTTTCCTCCGAAACAGTAATGATAATTTCCTCAATAGTTTTATTAATATGAGTAGGAATGTTAAAAAAAATAAGAAACTTGAGTATGTACGTGTGAACATAACAAAATAAAAGAGACCCTCCATATATGAAATACACACGGAAACATTTATTTTCCCAGAGCAATCGTAAGTGTAAACACAGCTAGCGCACTCCCTGCACGCGAATACCGCGTCAGCCGGGGCGGCGTGCCGCCACCGTCTCGGACACTCGACGCACCCACGCCGTTTACCCCGGTATCATGGGTAAATCCGAACACTCCTTCTATCATTGAATTTATTGTCGAACTCACCCCGCAGGGGGTGAGTGGGCCGATCCCGGAGGTAGTGCAATACCGGGCCAACCCGTGGCGGAGGTGAAGCAAGCTTCAAGCACTCCGCCGCATCACAAAAATAAGTTTAATATCTTGGATCCAAATAGGATCCGTATCAGATATTAAGCTGATAAGAACAGATACTACATCAAAGAGAAGTTTATTCACTTCCAACTGAGTAAACAATCACATCATTATACGTACACAATACGCAGCCATATTTTGGCCGGATACAGTTCAAAAGGGGCGTAAATAAATACACATTCATTGACGTAAGAGACAAAACGCTTGATGAACTATATACACTATGTACAAACTTGCTATGCGCACATGCTTCTGTACGCCTGAATAAGCACTACACACACCACATATATACATGAATGGAACACACTAAGATATTTACATATTTACAGCGTTGCTTTCCCTTAGCTCTTGTAACAAAGAATTGAGGAAGAAAAGGAGGGGGGGGGGGGGTTAATGGCTTATCAGGGGGGCGTGAAGCTTGCCCTCTCTTACAAAAAAGAATTTGGTATGCCAGCGTCGGAGGAAGCACTCCTCGCCGCTGGCCTCGAGTTCGCCCGATAGGTGAGCCCATAACAGCCGCCTTATGCGCGAGACGGTCGGGAACGCGGCTCGCACAGGCTTCCTGCGCGCCTCTGCTAATGAGCGCCTTTGCCAGATAGCCAGCAATGTGTAAACAAGCACCAGTTGGGCAAAGGCACCCTTGTTGCGCTTGTGGTAAGGAGGGGGCCGGATACCAAAGGAATGGGCTACCATCCGCCACACGGGTTTCACCGAGATACACTGAAAAAGCGCGTGATCCTGCGTTTCCACTGCGCGGCAGTTAGGGCAGCGTGCATCTGGGACAATTCCAAATTTGTTGAGGCGTTCTCTGGTGGGGAGCACAGCCCAGGCCTTTTTCACCAGAAAGTCGTGTGCATCACGGGGGGTGCCGCAGCGAAGCGAGTTCAGTTCGCGCCTCGCGCGCTCAGCGCGTTTCCGGTCCGAGTCGCTCAACTGTTCCAGCGTGATAGCTTCGACGATGCGCGCTGGCGGGTCCTCGTCCACGTCGCCGTCAGGCACTTCTTTTTGCAACATGCGCCACGTCGCAGATGCCGTTTTATAGAAGGGCGCAGGCTCCTCCGCAAAGGGTCCGGTGTGACGGCCTGCATCCAACCAGTCATGCCTCACTCCGCTCCAGTACAGTAGTAAGTTGCGACCCAAGTAATCGCTCGCGCGCACGAGCATGCGGGCGGTTTTCAGGGCCAGGACCCTACTTACGGTCAGAACATGCGGGAGACCGAGACCCCCTTCAGACGTTGCCAGTTGCAGCATGTTTTGTTTCACCGGTGGCGGTTTCCCGTCCCACATGTATGCGTTTATGAGCTTAGACAGCTGGCTTACTGCTCTTGCGGGCATCACCGCCACTCGGCTCGCATGCGAGGCTAGGGCGCAAATGCTTGTCTTGACCGCTACGGCTTTCTCTCTAAGCGTCAGGCCTCGCAGGTCTGCGCGCTCTGACACTTGTTCAGCCCTTTCGAGGACTCGGGACCACGTCGAGGCCGCAACTCCTTCACAGGAAAAGTATATACCAAGGACCTTCACTGTGCTCACCGCCTCGTAGTTGCCGATCGCGTGCGCCGGGAAATGGCCGAATAGGAGTGCCTTGCACTTTCCCTCGTTCAACTGCGCTCCTGATGCGAGGGCGTAGGATGCAAAGACCTGGCGAAAACGGTCGAGGCTACTAGGGTCCCTGACAAAAAGGGAGATGTCGTCGGCGTACGCGAGCACTTTCAAGTCCGCTGATCCTGTGAGGGGGAGGCCTCGGATGTGCGCATCGCTGGCAAGAGACGAGAGTAGCGGCTCTATCGAGAGTACAAAGAGGGTCGGGCCGAGTGGGCACCCCTGCCTTATCCCTCTTGTGTATTGGAAGGTAGCTGTCGTGGAGCTACACTTTGATCTTAGCCAAAAGGCCGAGAAGCGATGCAATTCATTAGCACGTAATTAAAATCCATTCTTTCACACCTCGTACTTAGTTCTGGCCAAAAGCCGGGCAAACAGTAGCAAAGCAATTCCGACGTCCACCCATGCACAACCAGCATTGTGCACCGACAGCGGCAGCGCTGGCTTCACGGCATTGCTTTTATCCCCAGTCCGCTTGAAGTTTCTAGTTTCGCTTACAAACATGTTAAAACTGAAACCTTCTTTTTCCCAGAGGTCGAAGCCACGCGTGCTTGCTTGCATGCGTACTCTCTATGCGCCCATGACGTCACACCAAATGCTTGCCGGCGAACATTATCAGGCATGTCGCGAGAGATGCTACAGCACTTGTTTTAAAAACTGATGCATAGTGTACATGTCCAACTCGAGCACCAAAGTCTGGAAGGAAAAAAAAAAAAAAAAATGATTGTGCAAAATGTGAATACGTCACCCATCCAACATGGCTTCTACGCCGGCTGCCCAAGCAACGCCTCTGCAACGACGCCCACAATCATCGGCAAAAAGGTGAAAAGGTGGTGCCTTTGGCTGCTTCAGCACGCTCAACATATGCCTTGCAAGTTCCGACGTGTCGGAACACCGCACCGAGGTCGACGAAGGTCCTGCCGTGAAAGGCAGACCCGGGAATGCGTGCGAAACGTCTACCGCGTGGGTTGGTTGTGAAGCCGGTGAATGAAGGATCATGTGGCAGAGGGTGACGGAACGTGAGTGTGCGACTTGCCGCTGCGATGTCGTTCAAGCGTTCAACGGGCCGGCAGGTTCTGTCTGTCGTGGTCGAAAACGTCCGAGTTTTGCTGATTCCGAGGGGTAGGAGTGCTATGGTGGCGTGTACGAGGCGCTGGTGCGGCGCTCCGTCGATCGTGCCGGACGGACATGAGGCGGCCGAAGGCGGTCGTCAAGTGGTCGCGGAAATCAGTGGAGAAGTACTCGCCTGCGCTTTTCGTCGAAGACTCGCGACAGACGGTCTTCGGGAGACACGGGTGGTTGCACAAATGCGACCGTGCGTCAACGTGCAGCCATATTCGTGGATTATTTCGCCCCATTACGATAGCTTCGTCACTGCGCTCGCTGGTGTTGCTTGTTTTTGTTGACCTTCACTTGTGGCTCACACCCACTGTGGGGGATTGGCTGGTTTGTTGTTCTGCTTCTTCGACTTCTACATACTCGGCTTAGTGAAGCTGTGAGGAGTGACGAGTGGGTACGGAGGCAAAGCGCGCCCGGGGCGTGATCTCACGCGTCCTGGGGTCCACGTCGCTTCAGGTACGTGCGTGGTGCGTCCGTACGTCTAGTGCGCAATTTCCTTGGAACTTCCAGCAACTGGCAATTCCATTGAGGTGAGCGTGCGAGGATGTTCGTTGTAATTAACGAGAGCCAACGGTGGATGAGCTGGTATGAGATGGTGTTCAGAAATGAAGTGTTTGATCAACAAGGCGATGCCCGCCGTGGTGGTCTGATGGCCGTAAGGTACTCGGCTGCTGACCCGCAGGTGGTGGGATCGAATCCCGGCCGCGGCGGCTGCATTTCCCTGTGCTCAGATTAGGGTGCACGTGAAAGAACCCCAGGTGGTCGAAATTTTCCCATAATCATATGGTGGTTTTGGGACGTCAAACCCCAAAGGTCAGTGGACATAGGAAAAGCACATCGGGGCTTTGCCGCTCCACCGTACAGCAGGTGTGTGCGGAGTGGGTCCTGTGGCGTTCTTTGCGATTTTAATTTGTGATGGGGAATAGTGTAGATGCGTAGACGTGGCGAGAGCACGCGTCTTCAGGTTCAGACGCCGCGTGAAGATGTGAAATAAAAATGCCTTCGCTTGCCACTGCAACTGTAAACAGAAACACCAACCAAACCCCATTTTCTAGAGGCTTTTTTATTTTTCGTTGCGAAACGGGTGAATTCGAAAAGCGGAAATAGCTTGGCACATACATACACACTTCTACACACATACATACATACACATCGCACATGCATACACATCGTATACACACTTCTAGCTTTCCTCCGAAACAGTAATGATAATTTCCTCAATAGTTTTATTAATATGAGTAGGAATGTTAAAAAAAATAAGAAACTTGAGTATGTACGTGTGAACATAACAAAATAAAAGAGACCCTCCATATATGAAATACACACGGAAACATTTATTTTCCCAGAGCAATCGTAAGTGTAAACACAGCTAGCGCACTCCCTGCACGCGAATACCGCGTCAGCCGGGGCGGCGTGCCGCCACCGTCTCGGACACTCGACGCACCCACGCCGTTTACCCCGGTATCATGGGTAAATCCGAACACTCCTTCTATCATTGAATTTATTGTCGAACTCACCCCGCAGGGGGTGAGTGGGCCGATCCCGGAGGTAGTGCAATACCGGGCCAACCCGTGGCGGAGGTGAAGCAAGCTTCAAGCACTCCGCCGCATCACAAAAATAAGTTTAATATCTTGGATCCAAATAGGATCCGTATCAGATATTAAGCTGATAAGAACAGAGTGAGGTTGTCAAAAGAGGCAGCACACAAGAGAGGAAGTAGAAGTCTCGGCCTTGCTGGCCCGATCAAAGGCCGCCCGGACCTCCGGGACCACCGGGCCTGACCAAGGGTGCGGCGCCCTACCGGCTGCCCCAGCGTCCACCCTTTCTCACCAAAGGGCTTGGCCAGTCGCCATGGCTTAGAGCCATGGTGGAGCTGCATTGGAGCAGGCCGGCAGAGCAGGGGCTGGGCTGCACGTCCACCCAGGGCCGGGGTACCCTGGGCTTAGTCGGGAAGGCCGCCTTGGGCGACCACCCGCCAGCTAAGCAAGCGACCCCAGAGCTTATAGCTCAATACAGCGGTGATAGCGGGGTGAGCCTTTTGCCCACCGCGGAGCGTCACTCCCCTGCTGCCGCACCCCGAAGAGAGGCCGCAAGTGGATCCCGCAGGCATAACACCTTCGCGGGTCCAAAGACCCCAGACAGTCCTGCTGGAGAGGCCAGGCGGTCAGGGGTGGGTTCAGACCCACGCCCTGACCTCAGGACAGGGGAAGAACGTATAAGTTGCGGTGCAACTGCCCAGTCAGCTCCCGAAGGAACCCGGTTTGGATGCACCGCAAGCGTAAGAAGGAAGCGGGAAAAGAGAAGCGAGAGGAGAAAGAAAAAAAAAGAGTGAAAAGGGTTGTCCCCCCTCAAGGGGGGGCATCCAACCCCGGCCCAAAGGCCAAAAATGTAGTCCCGAGAGGTAGGACTACACTTTGATCTTAGCCAAAAGGCCGAGAATACTACACTTTGATCTTAGCCAAAAGGCCGAGAAGCGATGCAATTCATTAGCACGTAATTAAAATCCATTCTTTCACACCTCGTACTTAGTTCTGGCCAAAAGCCGGGCAAACAGTAGCAAAGCAATTCCGACGTCCACCCATGCACAACCAGCATTGTGCACCGACAGCGGCAGCGCTGGCTTCACGGCATTGCTTTTATCCCCAGTCCGCTTGAAGTTTCTAGTTTCGCTTACAAACATGTTAAAACTGAAACCTTCTTTTTCCCAGAGGTCGAAGCCACGCGTGCTTGCTTGCATGCGTACTCTCTATGCGCCCATGACGTCACACCAAATGCTTGCCGGCGAACATTATCAGGCATGTCGCGAGAGATGCTACAGCACTTGTTTTAAAAACTGATGCATAGTGTACATGTCCAACTCGAGCACCAAAGTCTGGAAGGAAAAAAAAAAAAAAATGATTGTGCAAAATGTGAATACGTCACCCATCCAACATGGCTTCTACGCCGGCTGCCCAAGCAACGCCTCTGCAACGACGCCCACAATCATCGGCAAAAAGGTGAAAAGGTGGTGCCTTTGGCTGCTTCAGCACGCTCAACATATGCCTTGCAAGTTCCGACGTGTCGGAACACCGCACCGAGGTCGACGAAGGTCCTGCCGTGAAAGGCAGACCCGGGAATGCGTGCGAAACGTCTACCGCGTGGGTTGGTTGTGAAGCCGGTGAATGAAGGATCATGTGGCAGAGGGTGACGGAACGTGAGTGTGCGACTTGCCGCTGCGATGTCGTTCAAGCGTTCAACGGGCCGGCAGGTTCTGTCTGTCGTGGTCGAAAACGTCCGAGTTTTGCTGATTCCGAGGGGTAGGAGTGCTATGGTGGCGTGTACGAGGCGCTGGTGCGGCGCTCCGTCGATCGTGCCGGACGGACATGAGGCGGCCGAAGGCGGTCGTCAAGTGGTCGCGGAAATCAGTGGAGAAGTACTCGCCTGCGCTTTTCGTCGAAGACTCGCGACAGACGGTCTTCGGGAGACACGGGTGGTTGCACAAATGCGACCGTGCGTCAACGTGCAGCCATATTCGTGGATTATTTCGCCCCATTACGATAGCTTCGTCACTGCGCTCGCTGGTGTTGCTTGTTTTTGTTGACCTTCACTTGTGGCTCACACCCACTGTGGGGGATTGGCTGGTTTGTTGTTCTGCTTCTTCGACTTCTACATACTCGGCTTAGTGAAGCTGTGAGGAGTGACGAGTGGGTACGGAGGCAAAGCGCGCCCGGGGCGTGATCTCACGCGTCCTGGGGTCCACGTCGCTTCAGGTACGTGCGTGGTGCGTCCGTACGTCTAGTGCGCAATTTCCTTGGAACTTCCAGCAACTGGCAATTCCATTGAGGTGAGCGTGCGAGGATGTTCGTTGTAATTAACGAGAGCCAACGGTGGATGAGCTGGTATGAGATGGTGTTCAGAAATGAAGTGTTTGATCAACAAGGCGATGCCCGCCGTGGTGGTCTGATGGCCGTAAGGTACTCGGCTGCTGACCCGCAGGTGGTGGGATCGAATCCCGGCCGCGGCGGCTGCATTTCCCTGTGCTCAGATTAGGGTGCACGTGAAAGAACCCCAGGTGGTCGAAATTTTCCCATAATCATATGGTGGTTTTGGGACGTCAAACCCCAAAGGTCAGTGGACATAGGAAAAGCACATCGGGGCTTTGCCGCTCCACCGTACAGCAGGTGTGTGCGGAGTGGGTCCTGTGGCGTTCTTTGCGATTTTAATTTGTGATGGGGAATAGTGTAGATGCGTAGACGTGGCGAGAGCACGCGTCTTCAGGTTCAGACGCCGCGTGAAGATGTGAAATAAAAATGCCTTCGCTTGCCACTGCAACTGTAAACAGAAACACCAACCAAACCCCATTTTCTAGAGGCTTTTTTATTTTTCGTTGCGAAACGGGTGAATTCGAAAAGCGGAAATAGCTTGGCACATACATACACACTTCTACACACATACATACATACACATCGCACATGCATACACATCGTATACACACTTCTAGCTTTCCTCCGAAACAGTAATGATAATTTCCTCAATAGTTTTATTAATATGAGTAGGAATGTTAAAAAAAATAAGAAACTTGAGTATGTACGTGTGAACATAACAAAATAAAAGAGACCCTCCATATATGAAATACACACGGAAACATTTATTTTCCCAGAGCAATCGTAAGTGTAAACACAGCTAGCGCACTCCCTGCACGCGAATACCGCGTCAGCCGGGGCGGCGTGCCGCCACCGTCTCGGACACTCGACGCACCCACGCCGTTTACCCCGGTATCATGGGTAAATCCGAACACTCCTTCTATCATTGAATTTATTGTCGAACTCACCCCGCAGGGGGTGAGTGGGCCGATCCCGGAGGTAGTGCAATACCGGGCCAACCCGTGGCGGAGGTGAAGCAAGCTTCAAGCACTCCGCCGCATCACAAAAATAAGTTTAATATCTTGGATCCAAATAGGATCCGTATCAGATATTAAGCTGATAAGAACAGATACTACACTTTGATCTTAGCCAAAAGGCCGAGAAGCGATGCAATTCATTAGCACGTAATTAAAATCCATTCTTTCACACCTCGTACTTAGTTCTGGCCAAAAGCCGGGCAAACAGTAGCAAAGCAATTCCGACGTCCACCCATGCACAACCAGCATTGTGCACCGACAGCGGCAGCGCTGGCTTCACGGCATTGCTTTTATCCCCAGTCCGCTTGAAGTTTCTAGTTTCGCTTACAAACATGTTAAAACTGAAACCTTCTTTTTCCCAGAGGTCGAAGCCACGCGTGCTTGCTTGCATGCGTACTCTCTATGCGCCCATGACGTCACACCAAATGCTTGCCGGCGAACATTATCAGGCATGTCGCGAGAGATGCTACAGCACTTGTTTTAAAAACTGATGCATAGTGTACATGTCCAACTCGAGCACCAAAGTCTGGAAGGAAAAAAAAAAAAAAATGATTGTGCAAAATGTGAATACGTCACCCATCCAACATGGCTTCTACGCCGGCTGCCCAAGCAACGCCTCTGCAACGACGCCCACAATCATCGGCAAAAAGGTGAAAAGGTGGTGCCTTTGGCTGCTTCAGCACGCTCAACATATGCCTTGCAAGTTCCGACGTGTCGGAACACCGCACCGAGGTCGACGAAGGTCCTGCCGTGAAAGGCAGACCCGGGAATGCGTGCGAAACGTCTACCGCGTGGGTTGGTTGTGAAGCCGGTGAATGAAGGATCATGTGGCAGAGGGTGACGGAACGTGAGTGTGCGACTTGCCGCTGCGATGTCGTTCAAGCGTTCAACGGGCCGGCAGGTTCTGTCTGTCGTGGTCGAAAACGTCCGAGTTTTGCTGATTCCGAGGGGTAGGAGTGCTATGGTGGCGTGTACGAGGCGCTGGTGCGGCGCTCCGTCGATCGTGCCGGACGGACATGAGGCGGCCGAAGGCGGTCGTCAAGTGGTCGCGGAAATCAGTGGAGAAGTACTCGCCTGCGCTTTTCGTCGAAGACTCGCGACAGACGGTCTTCGGGAGACACGGGTGGTTGCACAAATGCGACCGTGCGTCAACGTGCAGCCATATTCGTGGATTATTTCGCCCCATTACGATAGCTTCGTCACTGCGCTCGCTGGTGTTGCTTGTTTTTGTTGACCTTCACTTGTGGCTCACACCCACTGTGGGGGATTGGCTGGTTTGTTGTTCTGCTTCTTCGACTTCTACATACTCGGCTTAGTGAAGCTGTGAGGAGTGACGAGTGGGTACGGAGGCAAAGCGCGCCCGGGGCGTGATCTCACGCGTCCTGGGGTCCACGTCGCTTCAGGTACGTGCGTGGTGCGTCCGTACGTCTAGTGCGCAATTTCCTTGGAACTTCCAGCAACTGGCAATTCCATTGAGGTGAGCGTGCGAGGATGTTCGTTGTAATTAACGAGAGCCAACGGTGGATGAGCTGGTATGAGATGGTGTTCAGAAATGAAGTGTTTGATCAACAAGGCGATGCCCGCCGTGGTGGTCTGATGGCCGTAAGGTACTCGGCTGCTGACCCGCAGGTGGTGGGATCGAATCCCGGCCGCGGCGGCTGCATTTCCCTGTGCTCAGATTAGGGTGCACGTGAAAGAACCCCAGGTGGTCGAAATTTTCCCATAATCATATGGTGGTTTTGGGACGTCAAACCCCAAAGGTCAGTGGACATAGGAAAAGCACATCGGGGCTTTGCCGCTCCACCGTACAGCAGGTGTGTGCGGAGTGGGTCCTGTGGCGTTCTTTGCGATTTTAATTTGTGATGGGGAATAGTGTAGATGCGTAGACGTGGCGAGAGCACGCGTCTTCAGGTTCAGACGCCGCGTGAAGATGTGAAATAAAAATGCCTTCGCTTGCCACTGCAACTGTAAACAGAAACACCAACCAAACCCCATTTTCTAGAGGCTTTTTTATTTTTCGTTGCGAAACGGGTGAATTCGAAAAGCGGAAATAGCTTGGCACATACATACACACTTCTACACACATACATACATACACATCGCACATGCATACACATCGTATACACACTTCTAGCTTTCCTCCGAAACAGTAATGATAATTTCCTCAATAGTTTTATTAATATGAGTAGGAATGTTAAAAAAAATAAGAAACTTGAGTATGTACGTGTGAACATAACAAAATAAAAGAGACCCTCCATATATGAAATACACACGGAAACATTTATTTTCCCAGAGCAATCGTAAGTGTAAACACAGCTAGCGCACTCCCTGCACGCGAATACCGCGTCAGCCGGGGCGGCGTGCCGCCACCGTCTCGGACACTCGACGCACCCACGCCGTTTACCCCGGTATCATGGGTAAATCCGAACACTCCTTCTATCATTGAATTTATTGTCGAACTCACCCCGCAGGGGGTGAGTGGGCCGATCCCGGAGGTAGTGCAATACCGGGCCAACCCGTGGCGGAGGTGAAGCAAGCTTCAAGCACTCCGCCGCATCACAAAAATAAGTTTAATATCTTGGATCCAAATAGGATCCGTATCAGATATTAAGCTGATAAGAACAGAATTTTTTATTATGCTTAGTACACAAACATCATACATGGTTATATAACAGAACAAGAAACGGTAATAAAAGGTGTATATAATAAAATCAGGTAACAAAAAGGCTAAAAAAGAGTTAGTGGTGTTAGTATGAATAAAAGCGTATAACAATAAAAAACGCGGTATCGCTTCTCGAATAAAAAACTATTTACAAAACGCCTATATGGCCACGATAAATGTCCGTAGAGGCGGCGATCGTGTCTGAAACGCAAAGTCTTTTCATGGTCCGCAGGTAGCTCCTGGAGCAGAACCTGCGGCAGACACGATCGTTGGCCGGATCCCACGAGCCGAGGCAGCCTACGACGATGGCGTCGACGGAGACGCGCTGGAACCGCTGGAGGAGATGACGCTGTAGAGGGGCGTACTTCTCCTCCTTGACCCTCCGAGCCTCCTGGAACGCCTGCATGCGGTTGTCGAAGGGACAGCAGACGTCCAGGATCAGGGCTTCCTCACCACGGGCCAGGACGAGGTCGGGTCGCAAGCCGGGGACGCCGACCTGCTGGTTCTCCCCGATGACGGTGAACCGCTCCAGGGCCGCCTTCTTGAGGCGCGCAACGATGGCGTTGTGACGCTCCGTCATGGCCCGGCTCTGCCGCATGCAGTGGCAGAGGACGTGCGGCAGGGTCTCCTCCCCGTACCCGCAGCGTCGGCACCTCTTGTCAGCTGCGGGCACCCACGTCCTTGTGCCGTTCAGGGGGAGGAGATTCAGCCGGGCTCGGTGAATGAAGCGCCACTCCTTGAAGCGAGTGTAGCGGCCGGACCTCATGAAGTGGAAACTGGCGGGGTCCGCCGCTACACACGCCATCGCCTTGCCCTGGGACGGCTTCTCCTGGAGAGAACGGTCCCGGTCCTGGTTGAGGATGGCCCGAAGGATCTTGATCAGCTTGTTGCGGTTCCGCACTGACACCGTGGCCTCTCCGCAGGTGATGCGGGCGCCCTGGTCCAGTAGCTCCCAGGCGACGGACAGGCGACGGGAGGCTTTGCGTGCCTCCGTCCAGACAGACTGCAGCTGGGTCGCAGTCTGCCGGAAGTCGCCCTCCGTTTCGCCTGAGAGGTAGGCCTCGGTGTCGTCCGTGTCCGCTGGTCGCCTCAGCCGCCTCGACACCACCCGGTTGAGCTCCTCCCTCGCTCGCTCCCGGACCTCCAGATCGGTCGACGACAGGAGCTTGAAGGCCCCGTCCACTCGGCAGATGTCGCTGAGCTCCGCCGCAAGAGGGATCCCTGCAGTGCCGGCATGTGCGCTCCCGTACACATACTCATTTGACGCTCTGGCCGGCACATACAGGGTCTTCTTGATCAGCGGGCGAAGCTCCTCGTCCAAGCGATGCCACTCTCCTTTGCTGGCAAGGCCCACCCGCATGGCGAAGTTGAGGGCTGGATATAGAAATGTTTTAATAGAATCCAGCCTCTGCCATGGGGTGAGCATGGAGGAGAGCAGCCGTCTGCCGAGATGGATGGCCTCGTCGACCGTTGTCTGGTCCGGTAGCACCCGAAACCCCACAGGACGCCCCAGGAACTGGTGCCCCTCGAAGTCCGCCAGTGCCGGGACCGGGACGCTCCCCACGGTGAAAGTGGTGGGCCGTGTGCCCACCGGGTAGCGCCCGGACAGGTGGAGGGTGCGGCACTTGGCAGGCTTCAGTCGCAGCCCGAGCGGGTCCGAAAGGGCCGTCACCACGTTGAGGCGGCGCTGCAAGGTGGCGGGATCCCCGGCGAGCAGCGTCAGATCATCGGCGTAGGCAAGGATGTTGTGTTGCCTATCGCCTCCCTGCACCGCTCTGATGATGGGGTCCACCACCAGGTTGAACAGCAGGCCGCTCAGGGGACAGCCTTGGCGTAGGCCCGCTCCGATGGCGATTGGCTCCGTGGTGCCGTCAGCTGCCACGACGCAGGTGGTGTTGGCGCGGTAGAGTTCCTCCACGATCTCCGCGAAGGGCTCCCCCGCGCCGGCGCCGCGGACAGCGTCGACGAGGGCCTCATGGGCGACCGAGCCGAAGGCGTTGGCGTAGTCGAGGAACCCCACGCACAGCTCCCCACCTCCCGTCCTGGCGTCGTCCAGGCGTCCCTGCAGCACGAAGTTGTGTTCAAACACCCCATCGTGCGGCAGGAAGCCCTTCTGACACCTGGACAGTACCGCATGGTCGCCCAACCACCGCTGCAGCCGCGTGGTGAGACACCCGGCATACAGTTTGGCGATCGTTCGACCAAGGGCAATGGGTCGCCAGTTTGTGGGGTCCTCGCGGTCGCCCTTCTTGTGAATGAGGATCGTCCTCGTCGACTTCCAGCTCCGGGGTGTGCGGCGGTATTTGAGGCAGACGTTGAAAACCGCCGCAAGGTACCGCCCTTCAGGGTCCACCTGCCTCCAGTGGTGGTAAGTGAGGCGGTCCTCTCCCGGAGCTGTACTCTCGCACCTTCGGAGCTTGGCTGCGACCTCGTCGTCCAAGAAGGGGCAGAGGTCCAGTTCCTCGTTGGTGGGGGCTCGCGTCCTGAGAATTGTTGTGTCCACTGCTGCCGGAGACCAGAGGCGGGTGTAGTAGCTTTGAAGCGTGCCTGGGTCAATGGGGCAGAGCTGCGAAGGGCCCTCCGCAATCAGCCGGACGGCCCGGCGCCGGTTCCTCCTGTAAAGAGCCTGTATCTGGGAGGGGTTATCGGGATTAATCTCGCGCCGAGGTGGTGTTTGGCGCGAGTCCCGATTGGGCAGCCTCAGGTGGTCAGTAATGGCTGCCTCTGCGCGGTCCAGGATGCTTTCGAACCGCGCCCACTCCTCCTCAGATACGGGCAACCGGCTTAGTGCCCGCAGCTCCGCCGTCATCTCAGCTAGGACCCAGGCACTCTCTGGTCCGGCGGTGTCGGCCATCTCCTCCTGGGTGCCGTATGTGCTGCCGCTGTGTCGGTTGACTCTGCGGGGTGTCATCGCCTCGGGAGAAGGTGGTGGTGGACTCCCGATGGCTCGCCCCGCAGTCTGCTCTGGAAGCTCCCCCTCTGCAGGACTGCAGTACTCGTCCGAGGGGGAACTTGGTCGTGCTGCCTGGTGGTCAGCTGGGCTGCCCGCCGCATCCTCGACGCCGCCTGGCAGGGGGGTAGGCAGGACCTCCTGTGGAGAGGGTCCTGCGGCGGCGCTTTGGGTGGGTGAAGCGGTGGCCCGCTGCTGCTGGTCCGTCTCGCCCGGTGAAGAGCCGGCGCCACTCTGCGAGGGAGAGGGGGCCACCACTGAGGGTGTCCCCGGAGTGGCGGCACGTCCGGGCGAGGCCTGCTGGTTGGGACTGGTGGAACCGGTGGCGCTGGTGGGCGGCTGTCGGGGCGGAGCACCTGCGGCGACGTTTTGCCTGGCCTGCTTCGCCTCCTCCCTCAAGTGCCACTGTTGATGGTTATGAAGGCCCTTCCTTGCGGGGAAGGACCTTGGGCACTTATCGCATTGGTGCCGGAAACGCGGGGGAGGGGCGGCGGTGGGAACGTTGGCCAGGCATTTGTTGACATGGGCCATTGGTCTACACTACACTTTGATCTTAGCCAAAAGGCCGAGAAGCGATGCAATTCATTAGCACGTAATTAAAATCCATTCTTTCACACCTCGTACTTAGTTCTGGCCAAAAGCCGGGCAAACAGTAGCAAAGCAATTCCGACGTCCACCCATGCACAACCAGCATTGTGCACCGACAGCGGCAGCGCTGGCTTCACGGCATTGCTTTTATCCCCAGTCCGCTTGAAGTTTCTAGTTTCGCTTACAAACATGTTAAAACTGAAACCTTCTTTTTCCCAGAGGTCGAAGCCACGCGTGCTTGCTTGCATGCGTACTCTCTATGCGCCCATGACGTCACACCAAATGCTTGCCGGCGAACATTATCAGGCATGTCGCGAGAGATGCTACAGCACTTGTTTTAAAAACTGATGCATAGTGTACATGTCCAACTCGAGCACCAAAGTCTGGAAGGAAAAAAAAAAAAAAATGATTGTGCAAAATGTGAATACGTCACCCATCCAACATGGCTTCTACGCCGGCTGCCCAAGCAACGCCTCTGCAACGACGCCCACAATCATCGGCAAAAAGGTGAAAAGGTGGTGCCTTTGGCTGCTTCAGCACGCTCAACATATGCCTTGCAAGTTCCGACGTGTCGGAACACCGCACCGAGGTCGACGAAGGTCCTGCCGTGAAAGGCAGACCCGGGAATGCGTGCGAAACGTCTACCGCGTGGGTTGGTTGTGAAGCCGGTGAATGAAGGATCATGTGGCAGAGGGTGACGGAACGTGAGTGTGCGACTTGCCGCTGCGATGTCGTTCAAGCGTTCAACGGGCCGGCAGGTTCTGTCTGTCGTGGTCGAAAACGTCCGAGTTTTGCTGATTCCGAGGGGTAGGAGTGCTATGGTGGCGTGTACGAGGCGCTGGTGCGGCGCTCCGTCGATCGTGCCGGACGGACATGAGGCGGCCGAAGGCGGTCGTCAAGTGGTCGCGGAAATCAGTGGAGAAGTACTCGCCTGCGCTTTTCGTCGAAGACTCGCGACAGACGGTCTTCGGGAGACACGGGTGGTTGCACAAATGCGACCGTGCGTCAACGTGCAGCCATATTCGTGGATTATTTCGCCCCATTACGATAGCTTCGTCACTGCGCTCGCTGGTGTTGCTTGTTTTTGTTGACCTTCACTTGTGGCTCACACCCACTGTGGGGGATTGGCTGGTTTGTTGTTCTGCTTCTTCGACTTCTACATACTCGGCTTAGTGAAGCTGTGAGGAGTGACGAGTGGGTACGGAGGCAAAGCGCGCCCGGGGCGTGATCTCACGCGTCCTGGGGTCCACGTCGCTTCAGGTACGTGCGTGGTGCGTCCGTACGTCTAGTGCGCAATTTCCTTGGAACTTCCAGCAACTGGCAATTCCATTGAGGTGAGCGTGCGAGGATGTTCGTTGTAATTAACGAGAGCCAACGGTGGATGAGCTGGTATGAGATGGTGTTCAGAAATGAAGTGTTTGATCAACAAGGCGATGCCCGCCGTGGTGGTCTGATGGCCGTAAGGTACTCGGCTGCTGACCCGCAGGTGGTGGGATCGAATCCCGGCCGCGGCGGCTGCATTTCCCTGTGCTCAGATTAGGGTGCACGTGAAAGAACCCCAGGTGGTCGAAATTTTCCCATAATCATATGGTGGTTTTGGGACGTCAAACCCCAAAGGTCAGTGGACATAGGAAAAGCACATCGGGGCTTTGCCGCTCCACCGTACAGCAGGTGTGTGCGGAGTGGGTCCTGTGGCGTTCTTTGCGATTTTAATTTGTGATGGGGAATAGTGTAGATGCGTAGACGTGGCGAGAGCACGCGTCTTCAGGTTCAGACGCCGCGTGAAGATGTGAAATAAAAATGCCTTCGCTTGCCACTGCAACTGTAAACAGAAACACCAACCAAACCCCATTTTCTAGAGGCTTTTTTATTTTTCGTTGCGAAACGGGTGAATTCGAAAAGCGGAAATAGCTTGGCACATACATACACACTTCTACACACATACATACATACACATCGCACATGCATACACATCGTATACACACTTCTAGCTTTCCTCCGAAACAGTAATGATAATTTCCTCAATAGTTTTATTAATATGAGTAGGAATGTTAAAAAAAATAAGAAACTTGAGTATGTACGTGTGAACATAACAAAATAAAAGAGACCCTCCATATATGAAATACACACGGAAACATTTATTTTCCCAGAGCAATCGTAAGTGTAAACACAGCTAGCGCACTCCCTGCACGCGAATACCGCGTCAGCCGGGGCGGCGTGCCGCCACCGTCTCGGACACTCGACGCACCCACGCCGTTTACCCCGGTATCATGGGTAAATCCGAACACTCCTTCTATCATTGAATTTATTGTCGAACTCACCCCGCAGGGGGTGAGTGGGCCGATCCCGGAGGTAGTGCAATACCGGGCCAACCCGTGGCGGAGGTGAAGCAAGCTTCAAGCACTCCGCCGCATCACAAAAATAAGTTTAATATCTTGGATCCAAATAGGATCCGTATCAGATATTAAGCTGATAAGAACAGATACTACACTTTGATCTTAGCCAAAAGGCCGAGAAGCGATGCAATTCATTAGCACGTAATTAAAATCCATTCTTTCACACCTCGTACTTAGTTCTGGCCAAAAGCCGGGCAAACAGTAGCAAAGCAATTCCGACGTCCACCCATGCACAACCAGCATTGTGCACCGACAGCGGCAGCGCTGGCTTCACGGCATTGCTTTTATCCCCAGTCCGCTTGAAGTTTCTAGTTTCGCTTACAAACATGTTAAAACTGAAACCTTCTTTTTCCCAGAGGTCGAAGCCACGCGTGCTTGCTTGCATGCGTACTCTCTATGCGCCCATGACGTCACACCAAATGCTTGCCGGCGAACATTATCAGGCATGTCGCGAGAGATGCTACAGCACTTGTTTTAAAAACTGATGCATAGTGTACATGTCCAACTCGAGCACCAAAGTCTGGAAGGAAAAAAAAAAAAAATGATTGTGCAAAATGTGAATACGTCACCCATCCAACATGGCTTCTACGCCGGCTGCCCAAGCAACGCCTCTGCAACGACGCCCACAATCATCGGCAAAAAGGTGAAAAGGTGGTGCCTTTGGCTGCTTCAGCACGCTCAACATATGCCTTGCAAGTTCCGACGTGTCGGAACACCGCACCGAGGTCGACGAAGGTCCTGCCGTGAAAGGCAGACCCGGGAATGCGTGCGAAACGTCTACCGCGTGGGTTGGTTGTGAAGCCGGTGAATGAAGGATCATGTGGCAGAGGGTGACGGAACGTGAGTGTGCGACTTGCCGCTGCGATGTCGTTCAAGCGTTCAACGGGCCGGCAGGTTCTGTCTGTCGTGGTCGAAAACGTCCGAGTTTTGCTGATTCCGAGGGGTAGGAGTGCTATGGTGGCGTGTACGAGGCGCTGGTGCGGCGCTCCGTCGATCGTGCCGGACGGACATGAGGCGGCCGAAGGCGGTCGTCAAGTGGTCGCGGAAATCAGTGGAGAAGTACTCGCCTGCGCTTTTCGTCGAAGACTCGCGACAGACGGTCTTCGGGAGACACGGGTGGTTGCACAAATGCGACCGTGCGTCAACGTGCAGCCATATTCGTGGATTATTTCGCCCCATTACGATAGCTTCGTCACTGCGCTCGCTGGTGTTGCTTGTTTTTGTTGACCTTCACTTGTGGCTCACACCCACTGTGGGGGATTGGCTGGTTTGTTGTTCTGCTTCTTCGACTTCTACATACTCGGCTTAGTGAAGCTGTGAGGAGTGACGAGTGGGTACGGAGGCAAAGCGCGCCCGGGGCGTGATCTCACGCGTCCTGGGGTCCACGTCGCTTCAGGTACGTGCGTGGTGCGTCCGTACGTCTAGTGCGCAATTTCCTTGGAACTTCCAGCAACTGGCAATTCCATTGAGGTGAGCGTGCGAGGATGTTCGTTGTAATTAACGAGAGCCAACGGTGGATGAGCTGGTATGAGATGGTGTTCAGAAATGAAGTGTTTGATCAACAAGGCGATGCCCGCCGTGGTGGTCTGATGGCCGTAAGGTACTCGGCTGCTGACCCGCAGGTGGTGGGATCGAATCCCGGCCGCGGCGGCTGCATTTCCCTGTGCTCAGATTAGGGTGCACGTGAAAGAACCCCAGGTGGTCGAAATTTTCCCATAATCATATGGTGGTTTTGGGACGTCAAACCCCAAAGGTCAGTGGACATAGGAAAAGCACATCGGGGCTTTGCCGCTCCACCGTACAGCAGGTGTGTGCGGAGTGGGTCCTGTGGCGTTCTTTGCGATTTTAATTTGTGATGGGGAATAGTGTAGATGCGTAGACGTGGCGAGAGCACGCGTCTTCAGGTTCAGACGCCGCGTGAAGATGTGAAATAAAAATGCCTTCGCTTGCCACTGCAACTGTAAACAGAAACACCAACCAAACCCCATTTTCTAGAGGCTTTTTTATTTTTCGTTGCGAAACGGGTGAATTCGAAAAGCGGAAATAGCTTGGCACATACATACACACTTCTACACACATACATACATACACATCGCACATGCATACACATCGTATACACACTTCTAGCTTTCCTCCGAAACAGTAATGATAATTTCCTCAATAGTTTTATTAATATGAGTAGGAATGTTAAAAAAAATAAGAAACTTGAGTATGTACGTGTGAACATAACAAAATAAAAGAGACCCTCCATATATGAAATACACACGGAAACATTTATTTTCCCAGAGCAATCGTAAGTGTAAACACAGCTAGCGCACTCCCTGCACGCGAATACCGCGTCAGCCGGGGCGGCGTGCCGCCACCGTCTCGGACACTCGACGCACCCACGCCGTTTACCCCGGTATCATGGGTAAATCCGAACACTCCTTCTATCATTGAATTTATTGTCGAACTCACCCCGCAGGGGGTGAGTGGGCCGATCCCGGAGGTAGTGCAATACCGGGCCAACCCGTGGCGGAGGTGAAGCAAGCTTCAAGCACTCCGCCGCATCACAAAAATAAGTTTAATATCTTGGATCCAAATAGGATCCGTATCAGATATTAAGCTGATAAGAACAGAGGTTTTCAAAAATGTTAGGAACATTTCTGACCGGAAAGGAAAAACTTGTTCTCATTTTTTGTTCCTTCAACCAGAAAGGAAGAAGGTGGTGTGTAGTGAACTGTGTAGAAAGAGAGAAGGTGAAATAGGAAATAGCAGGGGAGAAAAAGTGAAAGGGGCGTGTGCTGTGTAGTGTCGCCTCTTATTTTTGCGATGTCTTTGGGAGGGTGACTTTGTCATCACGTGGCCCAGCGAGTGACAGTCACTTTATGGCCACGTGCGCGCAGTACACTTCCCGAGAAGCTGCAATGGTCTCGCTCACTGCAAGCTTCTTAAGTAACCGGAGATACCTCCGGCTGCAGAGTTTTTTGAAAACTCTGTCATTTGCCGGGTCCCAGGAGCCAAGCATGCCGACGACGACTGCCTCGATCGTGACTCTCTGGTAGCGGCGGAGCAAGAAGTCCCGAACTGGTTCGTATTTCCGTTCCTTTTCCAGTCGGGCTGCCTCGAGTGCTTTGAGCCGGTTGTCAAAGGGGCAGGTCACGTCCACGATGATCGCCTCTTCCCCCCTGGCGAGAACGAGGTCGGGGCGAAGGTTGGTGGTACCAACCGCTCTGTTTTCATGCGTGACCGTGAACTTCTTGCTGGCGGCTTGTTTCACCCGCTCCACAATCTTGTTGTGACGACTGGTGTAGGCCATGCTGTGGCGCATGCAGTGACCCAGGACGTGTGGCAGCGTTTCCACTGCGTAACCGCACACACGGCACCGTTTGTCGGCGGAGGTGGTCCATGGGTTGGCTCCATTCACAGGTAGGAGGTTCAGGCGTGCCCTGTGAATGAAGCGCCAGTCGCAAAAGCGGGTGAACTTGCCGGAGCGCATAAAGTGGGAGCTGCTCGGGTCTGCGGCGACGCATTCCATTGCCTTCCCTTGATTAGGCATTTCGTGAAGGAAGCGATCGCGTGCCCGCATCATTCTGAGGCGCAGTGTTCTCACCACTTTTCGTCGTTTCTTTGACGTGAGAGTTTCCTCTCCGTCACATGTGATGCTGGTCCCCCCGTCCTCGAAGATTTCCCAGGTGATGTGTAGCCTGCGGGAGGCCTTCCGAGCCTCGGTCCAGACGGACTGTAGTTGCGTTGGCCGTGCCTGGAAAACGCCCTCCGTTTCGCCGCTGAGGTAGCAGGCGAGCTCCTCGTTGGTGGCCTGCCTGCGAATGCGCTTGGAGACAATTTTGGTTAGCGCTTCGAAGGCAAGTTCCCGGACCTCGAGATCGGCCGAGGTCAGAAGCTTGAAGGCGTTGTCCACGCGGCAGGCGTCACTTGTGTCTGCGGCGAGGGGGATTCCAGCTGCTCCGGCCGCTGCGCTGCCGTAGAGGTAGTTGTTTGCAGCGTTACCTGGAAGATAAAGAGTTTTCTTTATCAGCGGCCGGAGTGCGTCGTCTAGGCGGGCCCATTCCGCCTTGCCCACTTGTCCGCACCGCATGGCGAAGTTGAGTGCTGGAAAGACAAAAGTTTTCAGTGCATCAATTCGCTGCCATGGGGCAAGCATGGACTCGAGCAGGGTGCGGCCGACGGAGATCGCCTCATCGACCTTAGAGCGGTCTTGGAGAAGGCTGAACCCGACGGGGCGTCCTAGAAAAGATTGACTCTCGTAGTCACTGATGCGAGGGATCTCTTCTCCGTCGACGAAGAATTTCGTGTCCCTAGTGCCTACGGGAGTCCTACCAGAGAGGTGCAGGCTTCTGCACTTCTTGGGGTTCAGCCGAAGTCCCAGCTGGCCCGCGAGAGCCGCCACGACGTTGATGCGGTCCTGCAGTTTCTTGGGGCTGTCCGCCAAGGGGGTCAAATCATCGGCGTAAGCCAGCACATTGTGCTGCCTCTCACCTCCTTGGACCGCCCGAATGACTGGATCGAGCACCAAGTTGAAGAGCAGGCCGCTCAGTGGGCAGCCCTGTCTAATTCCGGCGGAGATTGTGACTGGGGCCGTTGTCCCAGCTTCGGCGACAATCCGGGTGGCGTTGTCTCGGTAGAGGTCTGCGATGATTGCGCAGAAGTCCTCTCCTGCACCTGCACCACGAAGAGAATCGATTAGTGCGTTGTGCGGAACTGAGCCAAATGCGTTGGCGAAGTCGAGAAAGGCCACGCAAAGGTCACCACCGCCGGCCCGCGCGGCGTCCAGGCGCTCCTGCAGCACGAAGTTGTGTTCAAACACGCCGTCGTGCGGCAGGAACCCCTTTTGACACCTCGAGAGCACGTCATGGTCACACACCCACTGCTGCATGCGGGAAGCTAGGCAACCCGCATACAGCTTGGAGATGGTGTTCCCAAGGGCAATGGGTCTCCAATTCGTGACCTCACTCGGATCACCCTTCTTGTGGATCAGGATGGTCCTCGTTTCCTTCCAGGCGTCGGGCACTTGCTTGAACTGGAGGCACACGTTGAATGCTGCGGAGAGAAAGAGACCATCAGGATCATGTTCTTTCCAATGACGGTAGGTGATCCTGTCACTGCCGGGGGCCGTGTTTTCGCATCTGCGAAGACGGGCCGCCACCTCGTCGCTGGTGAATCGGGCGAGGCAGATCTCTGTCATGTCGTCGGGGCGAGCCTTGTTAAGGAGCAGGTGGGTGTTCCCTTCCTTCGGCGCCCATGTTTCAGCAAAGTGTTGCTCCAGTCTATCCAGCGGAATCTCGCAGAGTTTGGTTTCGCCCTGTACGATGATACGAACAGCCCGACGGCGGTTGCGACGATACAGGCTCTGTATCTGCTGGGCGTTGTTCGGGTTGGTCGGGACGCGGGGTTTCCCACCGGCAGGGTTGTCTGGAATTTTCGCCTCCTTCCTCACCGCCGATACGGCCTCCTCCAGGATGGAGAGGAAGTCGTCCCAGCGCTCAGCAGTGGCGGGCTCCCGAAGCAGTTGCCGGATTCGCTGGGTGTGCTCTGCGAGTACGCTTGTGTCGTCGATGGGCCCGGAGAGGGTGATCTCGCCGGGGTTCACTGTCTGTGGGGCGGGGTCCTGTGACTCGCCGCCTGCGTCGTCTATCGAAAGTCCCTCGGGTGACGTTGGGGGTGTGGGGGAGTCGACGCTGTGGGTGACACTCCTGGCTGATGGACTTGGTTGAGGGTTCCCCTGTGCCGTGTCCAAGCTGTGCTGCGGTGCTCCTTGTTGACTGGTCCTCTGAGTAGCGCAGGCTGCGTCTGGGTCCTGCTGGAGACGGGACGAAAACCGTGACCCTTCTGGTGGTGACTCCTCCTCGCTGGTTGCTGATGGAATTGTCGCATCCCTGGAGCTCTGGCTTGGAGAGCAAGCTGTGCTGCCTAAGAGAGGAGGGAGGGGGGTAAGGGCCCGGTCCGGTGATGGTGGCCGGGAACGCCGTGGGCTGTCGTGGTCCGTGTCGCTGTGCGGTGACTCATGTTGCCTGGGACTCGGCGTGATGGAGGATGCATTTCCAACCTGTGAGAACAGAGAGGCACATGAAGACCTGCTCCTCGCGGTGGCGGCCTCGCTAGGCGTGGGCGATGGGGTGCCCGTAGTTGCCGAAACCCGGTCAGGGATTTCCTGCAAGTCACCTAGAAGGGGGGAGGAAGGTGTGAGTGCCAGCTCTGTTGGTGCTGGAGAGTCCGGCGTTGCGCTCAGTGTCGTGCTGTCCTCGCTTGGTGATGATCCCGTTGACGTCGTTGAGTTGGAGCTCTGTGACGATCGAAGGGTCATTGTCCGTGTGGCTTGGTTGCCGGTAGCAGCGCGGGGGGGTCGGCCAGTCGGAGTTGCAGTAGGTGCAGCCCTCGAAGTCCTTGCAGTCGTCGGTCGCTCGTTCATGTGCTGTGCTTCCTGTCTTTTGTGTTTGCGCATGTGGTTGTCCAGCCCTTTCCTTGTTGTCATGGTGGCAGGGCATTGTGGACACTTGTGCCTGTTGAGGTCGAGGGGCGACAGCTCGTGTCTACCTCTTGCGATGCAGGAGTGGAGTGTGGGATGCAGCCCAAGGCCGGTCGTGGAGCAGAGGGTACAGGTGTATGCCACCTTTACTTTGAGCTCATGCTCATCTAGTAGATGCCGCACCAAGCTTTGTCGCCTGCTTGTCCAGCTGATCCCGGAGTACCGTACCCCACATTTGTCTATGGGGCAGGTGAAGCTGTGTGGGATTGGGAAGAAGACATCAAGGGTCTGTCCCTCCTTGCCTAGCTGGGGTTGGTTTTGGGCATCTCGCGGCCTCGGTGCAGTGGGCGTCCCGGCCTCCCCTGTATTCGGGGGACCTACCTCCTCGGACATCACCTACTGGCGGGCGAACACTTCTAAAGACAACAGGATTAGCACAGCCGGATGTACATCATCGTGAGAACACTTAGGCATCTTGTGAAAAAACACTTCAATAAAAGACGGCACTGTACACTTGAGTAAGAAGTAGAATGATGGAGAGGAGATAGAGAAAGAAGAGAGGAAAGAGAAAAAAAAAAAAAAAAAAAAAAGGTGGGGGTGGGGGGTGATCGTCAACCCATGCTTAAGTGGAGCTGACGACCTAAGACAAAGGGGAAGAAAAGGAGGTAGTGAGTGACCTCCTCCCCCTGGTCGGAGGAGAAGAGAGAAGAGGGGTGCGCTCGCCCAGAGAGGAAAAGGAAGAGAAAGAAAGTGGAAAGAAAAAGAAAAAAAAAAACACGGCGTGCACACCAGTCAGAGTCGCGGGCTACCAGCTACATGGCGAGTGCAGCTGGCTGCCCCAAGAAGGCAGAAGGAGTACCGACTGCGGCAGCAGAGAGGAGGGTACGAGAAGGAATTAGTAAAGAAGACAGAAGAAAGCGAGCGAGTGAAGAGGGGAGAGGAAAAAAAAAAAAAAAAAAAAGGGAGGAAGGCAGGAGAAACCGGTTGAGCGGACCCTCTACTGACACGTGTCAGCAGAGGCGCTTCCGGAAAAAAAAAAAAAAAAAAAAAAAAAAGCGCGTGCAAGAGTAGAGAGAAAGTCGCCTGGCTACATTGTTAGTGTAGCTGGCAACAGTGGGAGCGGGAGGGGAGCCTTAGAGCAGGCCACGTGGACGGAAAGTAGAAGAGAGGAAAAAGAAAAAAAAAAAAAAGAGAGAAAAAGTGAAGAAAGAGGAGAGAGCGGAGACGCTGCTTCCACGTGGTCACCAGCGGCGCTCGCTGGTGTCCAGAGTAGAGGCGCGCTCCGAGAAAGAAAAAAAAAGGGCGTGCAAGGAAGGCTTGCGCTATCTTACATCACTTGGGCAGATGATGCAAGGGCCGCTGAGCCAACTAATACACAAAAAAGGGTGCTTTTCGGACGGGAAGCTGCCGGCAAGGCCGGTTGGAGCAGCCCGTCTCGTTGAGCACGAGAACCCACCCCCCCAAAGGGGGGCGGAAAAGAGGGGCAAAAAACAAGTGTTTTTAAAGAACTAGCATCTCACCAATGACCAGAGCCAGAAATCCAGGGCAGCAGGAACCAAGCGTCAGCACGGGGGTCCAAGAATCCGCAGGCAGTCGTTGCTGGTCGCTCGAACAAGCTAAGAAGGCATGCACACAACAACACAAGAAGAGACAGAGAAAGACACCGCACTAACCGGGCGGGTGGTCGATTGCTTCTACAAAGAGCAGGTGTAGGATGGACAAGCCAACACTACACTTTGATCTTAGCCAAAAGGCCGAGAAGCGATGCAATTCATTAGCACGTAATTAAAATCCATTCTTTCACACCTCGTACTTAGTTCTGGCCAAAAGCCGGGCAAACAGTAGCAAAGCAATTCCGACGTCCACCCATGCACAACCAGCATTGTGCACCGACAGCGGCAGCGCTGGCTTCACGGCATTGCTTTTATCCCCAGTCCGCTTGAAGTTTCTAGTTTCGCTTACAAACATGTTAAAACTGAAACCTTCTTTTTCCCAGAGGTCGAAGCCACGCGTGCTTGCTTGCATGCGTACTCTCTATGCGCCCATGACGTCACACCAAATGCTTGCCGGCGAACATTATCAGGC
This sequence comes from Rhipicephalus microplus, assembly GCF_043290135.1. Classification (NCBI taxonomy): domain Eukaryota; kingdom Metazoa; phylum Arthropoda; class Arachnida; order Ixodida; family Ixodidae; genus Rhipicephalus; species Rhipicephalus microplus. Next base: position 374,795 of record NW_027464739.1, on the reverse strand, counting down.
ATGTCGCGAGAGATGCTACAGCACTTGTTTTAAAAACTGATGCATAGTGTACATGTCCAACTCGAGCACCAAAGTCTGGAAGGAAAAAAAAAAAAAAATGATTGTGCAAAATGTGAATACGTCACCCATCCAACATGGCTTCTACGCCGGCTGCCCAAGCAACGCCTCTGCAACGACGCCCACAATCATCGGCAAAAAGGTGAAAAGGTGGTGCCTTTGGCTGCTTCAGCACGCTCAACATATGCCTTGCAAGTTCCGACGTGTCGGAACACCGCACCGAGGTCGACGAAGGTCCTGCCGTGAAAGGCAGACCCGGGAATGCGTGCGAAACGTCTACCGCGTGGGTTGGTTGTGAAGCCGGTGAATGAAGGATCATGTGGCAGAGGGTGACGGAACGTGAGTGTGCGACTTGCCGCTGCGATGTCGTTCAAGCGTTCAACGGGCCGGCAGGTTCTGTCTGTCGTGGTCGAAAACGTCCGAGTTTTGCTGATTCCGAGGGGTAGGAGTGCTATGGTGGCGTGTACGAGGCGCTGGTGCGGCGCTCCGTCGATCGTGCCGGACGGACATGAGGCGGCCGAAGGCGGTCGTCAAGTGGTCGCGGAAATCAGTGGAGAAGTACTCGCCTGCGCTTTTCGTCGAAGACTCGCGACAGACGGTCTTCGGGAGACACGGGTGGTTGCACAAATGCGACCGTGCGTCAACGTGCAGCCATATTCGTGGATTATTTCGCCCCATTACGATAGCTTCGTCACTGCGCTCGCTGGTGTTGCTTGTTTTTGTTGACCTTCACTTGTGGCTCACACCCACTGTGGGGGATTGGCTGGTTTGTTGTTCTGCTTCTTCGACTTCTACATACTCGGCTTAGTGAAGCTGTGAGGAGTGACGAGTGGGTACGGAGGCAAAGCGCGCCCGGGGCGTGATCTCACGCGTCCTGGGGTCCACGTCGCTTCAGGTACGTGCGTGGTGCGTCCGTACGTCTAGTGCGCAATTTCCTTGGAACTTCCAGCAACTGGCAATTCCATTGAGGTGAGCGTGCGAGGATGTTCGTTGTAATTAACGAGAGCCAACGGTGGATGAGCTGGTATGAGATGGTGTTCAGAAATGAAGTGTTTGATCAACAAGGCGATGCCCGCCGTGGTGGTCTGATGGCCGTAAGGTACTCGGCTGCTGACCCGCAGGTGGTGGGATCGAATCCCGGCCGCGGCGGCTGCATTTCCCTGTGCTCAGATTAGGGTGCACGTGAAAGAACCCCAGGTGGTCGAAATTTTCCCATAATCATATGGTGGTTTTGGGACGTCAAACCCCAAAGGTCAGTGGACATAGGAAAAGCACATCGGGGCTTTGCCGCTCCACCGTACAGCAGGTGTGTGCGGAGTGGGTCCTGTGGCGTTCTTTGCGATTTTAATTTGTGATGGGGAATAGTGTAGATGCGTAGACGTGGCGAGAGCACGCGTCTTCAGGTTCAGACGCCGCGTGAAGATGTGAAATAAAAATGCCTTCGCTTGCCACTGCAACTGTAAACAGAAACACCAACCAAACCCCATTTTCTAGAGGCTTTTTTATTTTTCGTTGCGAAACGGGTGAATTCGAAAAGCGGAAATAGCTTGGCACATACATACACACTTCTACACACATACATACATACACATCGCACATGCATACACATCGTATACACACTTCTAGCTTTCCTCCGAAACAGTAATGATAATTTCCTCAATAGTTTTATTAATATGAGTAGGAATGTTAAAAAAAATAAGAAACTTGAGTATGTACGTGTGAACATAACAAAATAAAAGAGACCCTCCATATATGAAATACACACGGAAACATTTATTTTCCCAGAGCAATCGTAAGTGTAAACACAGCTAGCGCACTCCCTGCACGCGAATACCGCGTCAGCCGGGGCGGCGTGCCGCCACCGTCTCGGACACTCGACGCACCCACGCCGTTTACCCCGGTATCATGGGTAAATCCGAACACTCCTTCTATCATTGAATTTATTGTCGAACTCACCCCGCAGGGGGTGAGTGGGCCGATCCCGGAGGTAGTGCAATACCGGGCCAACCCGTGGCGGAGGTGAAGCAAGCTTCAAGCACTCCGCCGCATCACAAAAATAAGTTTAATATCTTGGATCCAAATAGGATCCGTATCAGATATTAAGCTGATAAGAACAGATGTTTTCAAAAATGTTAGGAACATTTCTGACCGAAAAGGAAAAACTTGTTCTCATTTTTTGTTCCTTCAACCAGAAAGGAAGAAGGTGGTGTATCGTGAACTGTGTATAGAGAAGGTGAAAATAGGAAATAGCAGGGGAGAAAAAGTGAAAGGGGCGTGTGTCGTGTAGTATCACCTCTTATTTTTGCGATGTCTTTGGGAGGGTGACTTTGTCAGCACGTGGCCCAGCGAGGGACAGTCACTTTATGGCCACGTGTGCGCAGTACACTTCCCGAGAAGCTGCAATGGTCTCGCTCACTGCAAGCTTCTTAAGTAACCGGAGATATCTCCGGCTGCAGAGTTTTTTGAAAACTCTGTCATTTGCCGGGTCCCAGGAGCCAAGCATGCCGACGACGACTGCTTCGATCGTGACTCTCTGGTAGCGGCGGAGCAAGAAGTCCCGAACTGGTTCGTATTTTCGTTCCTTTTCCAGTCGGGCTGCCTCGAGTGCTTTGAGCCGGTTGTCAAAGGGGCAGGTCACGTCCACGATGATCGCCTCTTCCCCCCTGGCGAGAACGAGGTCGGGGCGAAGGTTGGTGGTACCAACCGCTCTGTTCTCATGCGTGACCGTGAACTTCTTGCTGGCGGCTTGTTTCACCCTCGCCACAATCTTGTTGTGACGACTGGTGTAGGCCATGCTGTGGCGCATGCAGTGACCCAGGACGTGTGGCAGCGTTTCCACTGCGTAACCGCACACACGGCACCGTTTGTCGGCGGAGGTGGTCCATGGGTTGGCTCCATTCACAGGTAGGAGGTTCAGGCGTGCCCTGTGGATGAAGCGCCAGTCGCAAAAGCGGGTGAATTTGCCGGAGCGCATGAAGTGGGAGCTGCTCGGGTCTGCGGCGACGCATTCCATTGCCTTCCCTTGATTGGGCATTTCTTGAAGGAAGCGATCGCGTGCCCGCATCATTCGGAAGCGCAGCGTTTTCACCACTTTTCGTCGTTTCTTTGACGTGAGAGTTTCCTCTCCGTCACACGTGATGCTGGTCCCCCCGTCTTCGAAAATTTCCCAGGTGACGTGTAGCCTGCGGGAAGCCTTCCGAGCCTCGGTCCAGACGGACTGCAGTTGTGTCGGCCGTGCCTGGAAAATGCCCTCCGTTTCGCCGCTGAGGTAGCAGGCGAGCTCTTCGTTGGTGGCCTGCCTGCGAATGCGCTTGGAGACAATTTTGGTTAGCGCTTCGAAGGCAAGTTCCCGGACCTCGAGATCGGCTGAGGTCAGAAGCTTGAAGGCGTTGTCCACGCGGCAGGCGTCACTTGTGTCTGCGGCGAGGGGGATTCCAGCTGCTCCGGCCGCTGCGCTGCCGTAGAGGTAGTTGTTTGCAGCGTTACCTGGAAGATAAAGAGTTTTCTTTATCAGGGGCCGGAGTGCGTCGTCTAGGCGGGCCCATTCCGCCTTGCCCACTTGTCCGCACCGCATGGCGAAGTTGAGTGCTGGAAAGACAAAAGTTTTCAGTGCATCAATTCGCTGCCATGGGGCAAGCATGGACTCGAGCAGGGTGCGGCCGACGGAGATCGCCTCATCGACCTTAGAGCGGTCTTGGAGAAGGCTGAACCCGACGGGGCGTCCTAGAAAAGATTGACTCTCGTAGTCACTGATGCGAGGGATCTCTTCTCCGTCGACGAAGAATTTCGTGTCCCTAGTGCCTACGGGAGTCCTACCAGAGAGGTGCAGGCTTCTGCACTTCTTGGGGTTCAGCCGAAGTCCCAGCTGGCCCGCGAGAGCCGCCACGACGTTGATGCGGTCCTGCAGTTTCTTTGGGCTGTCCGCCAAGGGGGTCAAATCATCGGCGTAAGCCAGCACATTGTGCTGCCTCTCACCTCCTTGGACCGCCCGAATGACTGGATCGAGCACCAAGTTGAAGAGCAGGCCGCTCAGTGGGCAGCCCTGTCTAATTCCGGCGGAGATTGTGACTGGGGCCGTTGTCCCAGCTTCGGCGACAATCCGGGTGGCGTTGTCTCGGTAGAGGTCTGCGATGATTGCGCAGAAGTCCTCTCCTGCACCTGCACCACGAAGAGAATCGATTAGTGCGTTGTGCGGAACTGAGCCAAATGCGTTGGCGAAGTCGAGAAAGGCCACGCAAAGGTCACCACCGCCGGCCCGCGCGGCGTCCAGGCGCTCCTGCAGCACGAAGTTGTGTTCAAACACGCCGTCGTGCGGCAGGAACCCCTTCTGACACCTCGAGAGCACGTCATGGTCACACACCCACTGCTGCATGCGGGAAGCTAGGCAACCCGCATACAGCTTGGAGATGGTGTTCCCAAGGGCAATGGGTCTCCAATTCGTGACCTCACTCGGATCACCCTTCTTGTGGATGAGGATGGTCCTCGTTTCCTTCCAGGCGTCGGGCACTTGCTTGTACTGGAGGCACACGTTGAATGCTGCGGAGAGAAAGAGACCTTCAGGATCATGTTCTTTCCAATGGCGGTAGGTGATCCTGTCACTGCCGGGGGCCGTGTTTTCGCATCTGCGAAGACGGGCCGCCACCTCGTCGCTGGTGAATCGGGCGAGGCAGATCTCTGTCATGTCGTCCGGGCGAGCCTTGTTAAGGAGCAGGTGGGTGTTTCCTTCCTTCGGCGCCCATGTTTCAGCAAAGTGTTGCTCCAGTCTGTCCAGCGGAATCTCGCAGAGTTTGGTTTCGCCCTGTACGATGATACGAACAGCCCGACGGCGGTTGCGACGATACAGGCTCTGTATCTGCTGGGCGTTGTTCGGGTTGGCCGGGACGCGGGGTTTCCCACCGGCAGGGTTGTCTGGAATTTTCGCCTCCTTCCTCACCGCCGATACGGCCTCCTCCAGGATGGAGAGGAAGTCGTCCCAGCGCTCAGCAGTGGCGGGCTCCCGAAGCAGTTGCCGGATTCGCTGGCTGTGTTCTGCGAGTACGCTTGTGTCGTCGATTGGCCCGGAGAGGTTGATCTCGCCGGGGTTCACTGTCTGCGGGGCGGGGTCCTGTGATTCGCCGCCTGCGTCGTCTATCGAAAGTCCCTCGGATGATGCTGGATGTGTGGGGGAGTCGACGCTGTGGGTGATACTCCTGGCTGATGGACTTGCTTGAGGGTCCTCCTGTGCTGTTGCCAAGCTTTGTTGTGGTGCTCCTTGCTGGCTGGTCCTCTGAGTAGCGCGGGCTGTGTCTGGATCCTGCTGGAGACGGGACGAAAACCGTGACCCTTCTGGTGGTGACTCCTCCTCGCTGGCTGCTGATGGAATTGTCGCATCCCTGGAGCTCTGGCTTGGAGAGCAAGCTGTGCTGCCTAAGAGAGGAGGGAGAGGGGTAAGGGCCCGGTCCGGTGATGGTGGCCGGGAACGCCGTGGGTTGTCGTGGTCCGTGTCGCTGTGCGGTGACTCATGTTGCCTGAGACTCGGCGTGATGGAGGATGCATTTCCAACCTGTGAGAACAGAGAGGCACATGAAGACCTGCTCCTCGCGGTGGCGGCCTCGCTAGGCGTGGGCGATGGGGTGCCCGTAGTTGCCGAAACCCGGTCAGGGATTTCCTGCAAGTCACCTAGAAGGGGGGAGGAAGGTGTGAGTGCCAGCTCTGTTGGTGCTGGAGAGTCCGGCGTTGCGCTCAGTGTCGTGCTGTCCTCGCTTGGTGATGATCCCGTTGACGTCGTTGAGTTGGAGCTCTGTGACGATCGAAGGGTCATTGTCCGTGTGGCTTGGTTGCCGGCAGCAGCGCGGGGGGGTCGGCCAGTCGGAGTTGCAGTAGGTGCCGCCCTCGAAGTCCTTGAAGTCGTTGGTCCCTCGTTCATGTGCTGTGCTTCCTGTCTTTTGTGTTTGCGCATGTGGTTGTCCAGTCCCTTCCTTGTTGTCATGGTGGCAGGACATTGTGGACACTTGTGCCTGTTGAGGTCGAGGGGCGACAGCTCGTGTCTACCTCTTGCGATGCAGGAGTGGAGTGTGGGATGCAGCCCAAGGCCGGTCGTGGAGCATAGGGTACAGGTGTATGCCACCTTTACTTTGAGCTCATGCTCGTCTAGTAGATGCCGCACCAAGCTTTGTCGCCTGCTTGTCCAGCTGATCCCGGAGTACCGTACCCCACATTTGTCTATGGGGCAGGTGAAGCTGTGTGGGATTGGGAAAAAGACATCAAGGGTCTGTCCCTCCTTGCCTAGCTGGGGTTGGTTTTGGGCATCTCGCGGCCTCGGTGCAGTGGGCGTCCCGGTCTCCCCTGTATTCGGGGGACCTACCTCCTCGGACATCACCTACTGGTGGGCGAACACTTCTAAAGAAAACAGGATTATCACGGCAGGATGTACATCATTGTGAGAACACTTAGGCATCTTGAGAAAAAACACTTCAATAAAAGACGGCACTGTACACTTGAATGAGAAGTAGAAAGATGGAGAGGAGATAGAGAAAGAAGAGAAGGAAAAAAAGAAAAAAAAAAAAAAGGTGGGGGTGGGGGGTGATCGTCAACCCATGTTTAAGTGTAGCTGGCGACCTAAGACAAAGGGGAAGAAAAGGAGGGAGTGTGTGACCTCCTCCCCCTAGTCGGGGGAGAAGAGAGAAGAGGGGTGCGCTCGCCGAGAGAGGAAGAGGAAGAAAAAGAAAATGAAGAGAAAGAAAAAAAAAACCACGGCGTGCGCACCAGTGAGAGTCGCGGGCTACCCGCTACATGGTGAGTGCAGCTGGCAGCCCCAAGAAGGCAGAGAGAGTACTGACCGCCTCAGCAGAGAGGAGGGTACCAGAAGGAATTAGTAAAGAAGACAGAGGAAAGCGAGCGAGTGAGAGAAGAGAAAAAAAAAAGGGAAGGCAGGAGAACCCGGTTGAGCGTGCCCTCTACTGACACGTGTCAGCAGCGGCGCTTCCGGAAAAAAAAAAAAAAAAAAAAAAAGGAGCGTGCAAGAGTAGAGAGAAAGTCGCCTGGCTACATTGTTAGTGTAGCTGGCAACAGTGGGAGCGGGAGGGGAGCCTTAGCGCGGGCCACGTGGACGGAAAGTAGAAGAGAGGAGAGAAGAAAAAAGAAAAAAAAAAGAGAGAGAAAAGTGAAGAAAGAGGAGAGAGCGGAGACGCTGCTTCCACGTGGTCACCAGCGGCGCTCGCTGGTGTCCAGAGTAGAGGCGCGCTCCGAAAGAAAGAAAAAAAAAAAAAAGAGCGTGCAAGGAAGGCTTGCGCTATCTTACATCACTTGGGCAGATGATGCAAGGGCCGCTGAGCCAACTAATACACAAGAAAAAGGGTGCTTTTCAGACGGGAAGCTGCCGGCAAGGCCGGTTGGAGCAGCCCGTCTCGCCGAGCACGAGAACCCACCCCCCCAAAGGGGGGCGGAAAAGACAGGCAAAAAAGAAGTGTTTTAAAGAACTAGCATCTCACCAATGACCAGAGCCAGAAATCCAGGGCAGCAGGAACCAAGTGTCAGCAGGGGGGTCCAAGAATCCGCAGGCAGTCGTTGCTGGTCGCTCGAACAAGCTAAGAAGGCATGCACACAACAACAACACAAGAAGAGACAGAGAAAGACACCGCACTAACCGGGCGGGTGGTCGATTGCTTCTACAAAGAGCAGGAGTAGGATGGACAAGCCAACACTACACTTTGATCTTAGCCAAAAGGCCGAGAAGCGATGCAATTCATTAGCACGTAATTAAAATCCATTCTTTCACACCTCGTACTTAGTTCTGGCCAAAAGCCGGGCAAACAGTAGCAAAGCAATTCCGACGTCCACCCATGCACAACCAGCATTGTGCACCGACAGCGGCAGCGCTGGCTTCACGGCATTGCTTTTATCCCCAGTCCGCTTGAAGTTTCTAGTTTCGCTTACAAACATGTTAAAACTGAAACCTTCTTTTTCCCAGAGGTCGAAGCCACGCGTGCTTGCTTGCATGCGTACTCTCTATGCGCCCATGACGTCACACCAAATGCTTGCCGGCGAACATTATCAGGCATGTCGCGAGAGATGCTACAGCACTTGTTTTAAAAACTGATGCATAGTGTACATGTCCAACTCGAGCACCAAAGTCTGGAAGGAAAAAAAAAAAAAAATGATTGTGCAAAATGTGAATACGTCACCCATCCAACATGGCTTCTACGCCGGCTGCCCAAGCAACGCCTCTGCAACGACGCCCACAATCATCGGCAAAAAGGTGAAAAGGTGGTGCCTTTGGCTGCTTCAGCACGCTCAACATATGCCTTGCAAGTTCCGACGTGTCGGAACACCGCACCGAGGTCGACGAAGGTCCTGCCGTGAAAGGCAGACCCGGGAATGCGTGCGAAACGTCTACCGCGTGGGTTGGTTGTGAAGCCGGTGAATGAAGGATCATGTGGCAGAGGGTGACGGAACGTGAGTGTGCGACTTGCCGCTGCGATGTCGTTCAAGCGTTCAACGGGCCGGCAGGTTCTGTCTGTCGTGGTCGAAAACGTCCGAGTTTTGCTGATTCCGAGGGGTAGGAGTGCTATGGTGGCGTGTACGAGGCGCTGGTGCGGCGCTCCGTCGATCGTGCCGGACGGACATGAGGCGGCCGAAGGCGGTCGTCAAGTGGTCGCGGAAATCAGTGGAGAAGTACTCGCCTGCGCTTTTCGTCGAAGACTCGCGACAGACGGTCTTCGGGAGACACGGGTGGTTGCACAAATGCGACCGTGCGTCAACGTGCAGCCATATTCGTGGATTATTTCGCCCCATTACGATAGCTTCGTCACTGCGCTCGCTGGTGTTGCTTGTTTTTGTTGACCTTCACTTGTGGCTCACACCCACTGTGGGGGATTGGCTGGTTTGTTGTTCTGCTTCTTCGACTTCTACATACTCGGCTTAGTGAAGCTGTGAGGAGTGACGAGTGGGTACGGAGGCAAAGCGCGCCCGGGGCGTGATCTCACGCGTCCTGGGGTCCACGTCGCTTCAGGTACGTGCGTGGTGCGTCCGTACGTCTAGTGCGCAATTTCCTTGGAACTTCCAGCAACTGGCAATTCCATTGAGGTGAGCGTGCGAGGATGTTCGTTGTAATTAACGAGAGCCAACGGTGGATGAGCTGGTATGAGATGGTGTTCAGAAATGAAGTGTTTGATCAACAAGGCGATGCCCGCCGTGGTGGTCTGATGGCCGTAAGGTACTCGGCTGCTGACCCGCAGGTGGTGGGATCGAATCCCGGCCGCGGCGGCTGCATTTCCCTGTGCTCAGATTAGGGTGCACGTGAAAGAACCCCAGGTGGTCGAAATTTTCCCATAATCATATGGTGGTTTTGGGACGTCAAACCCCAAAGGTCAGTGGACATAGGAAAAGCACATCGGGGCTTTGCCGCTCCACCGTACAGCAGGTGTGTGCGGAGTGGGTCCTGTGGCGTTCTTTGCGATTTTAATTTGTGATGGGGAATAGTGTAGATGCGTAGACGTGGCGAGAGCACGCGTCTTCAGGTTCAGACGCCGCGTGAAGATGTGAAATAAAAATGCCTTCGCTTGCCACTGCAACTGTAAACAGAAACACCAACCAAACCCCATTTTCTAGAGGCTTTTTTATTTTTCGTTGCGAAACGGGTGAATTCGAAAAGCGGAAATAGCTTGGCACATACATACACACTTCTACACACATACATACATACACATCGCACATGCATACACATCGTATACACACTTCTAGCTTTCCTCCGAAACAGTAATGATAATTTCCTCAATAGTTTTATTAATATGAGTAGGAATGTTAAAAAAAATAAGAAACTTGAGTATGTACGTGTGAACATAACAAAATAAAAGAGACCCTCCATATATGAAATACACACGGAAACATTTATTTTCCCAGAGCAATCGTAAGTGTAAACACAGCTAGCGCACTCCCTGCACGCGAATACCGCGTCAGCCGGGGCGGCGTGCCGCCACCGTCTCGGACACTCGACGCACCCACGCCGTTTACCCCGGTATCATGGGTAAATCCGAACACTCCTTCTATCATTGAATTTATTGTCGAACTCACCCCGCAGGGGGTGAGTGGGCCGATCCCGGAGGTAGTGCAATACCGGGCCAACCCGTGGCGGAGGTGAAGCAAGCTTCAAGCACTCCGCCGCATCACAAAAATAAGTTTAATATCTTGGATCCAAATAGGATCCGTATCAGATATTAAGCTGATAAGAACAGATACTACACTTTGATCTTAGCCAAAAGGCCGAGAAGCGATGCAATTCATTAGCACGTAATTAAAATCCATTCTTTCACACCTCGTACTTAGTTCTGGCCAAAAGCCGGGCAAACAGTAGCAAAGCAATTCCGACGTCCACCCATGCACAACCAGCATTGTGCACCGACAGCGGCAGCGCTGGCTTCACGGCATTGCTTTTATCCCCAGTCCGCTTGAAGTTTCTAGTTTCGCTTACAAACATGTTAAAACTGAAACCTTCTTTTTCCCAGAGGTCGAAGCCACGCGTGCTTGCTTGCATGCGTACTCTCTATGCGCCCATGACGTCACACCAAATGCTTGCCGGCGAACATTATCAGGCATGTCGCGAGAGATGCTACAGCACTTGTTTTAAAAACTGATGCATAGTGTACATGTCCAACTCGAGCACCAAAGTCTGGAAGGAAAAAAAAAAAAAAAATGATTGTGCAAAATGTGAATACGTCACCCATCCAACATGGCTTCTACGCCGGCTGCCCAAGCAACGCCTCTGCAACGACGCCCACAATCATCGGCAAAAAGGTGAAAAGGTGGTGCCTTTGGCTGCTTCAGCACGCTCAACATATGCCTTGCAAGTTCCGACGTGTCGGAACACCGCACCGAGGTCGACGAAGGTCCTGCCGTGAAAGGCAGACCCGGGAATGCGTGCGAAACGTCTACCGCGTGGGTTGGTTGTGAAGCCGGTGAATGAAGGATCATGTGGCAGAGGGTGACGGAACGTGAGTGTGCGACTTGCCGCTGCGATGTCGTTCAAGCGTTCAACGGGCCGGCAGGTTCTGTCTGTCGTGGTCGAAAACGTCCGAGTTTTGCTGATTCCGAGGGGTAGGAGTGCTATGGTGGCGTGTACGAGGCGCTGGTGCGGCGCTCCGTCGATCGTGCCGGACGGACATGAGGCGGCCGAAGGCGGTCGTCAAGTGGTCGCGGAAATCAGTGGAGAAGTACTCGCCTGCGCTTTTCGTCGAAGACTCGCGACAGACGGTCTTCGGGAGACACGGGTGGTTGCACAAATGCGACCGTGCGTCAACGTGCAGCCATATTCGTGGATTATTTCGCCCCATTACGATAGCTTCGTCACTGCGCTCGCTGGTGTTGCTTGTTTTTGTTGACCTTCACTTGTGGCTCACACCCACTGTGGGGGATTGGCTGGTTTGTTGTTCTGCTTCTTCGACTTCTACATACTCGGCTTAGTGAAGCTGTGAGGAGTGACGAGTGGGTACGGAGGCAAAGCGCGCCCGGGGCGTGATCTCACGCGTCCTGGGGTCCACGTCGCTTCAGGTACGTGCGTGGTGCGTCCGTACGTCTAGTGCGCAATTTCCTTGGAACTTCCAGCAACTGGCAATTCCATTGAGGTGAGCGTGCGAGGATGTTCGTTGTAATTAACGAGAGCCAACGGTGGATGAGCTGGTATGAGATGGTGTTCAGAAATGAAGTGTTTGATCAACAAGGCGATGCCCGCCGTGGTGGTCTGATGGCCGTAAGGTACTCGGCTGCTGACCCGCAGGTGGTGGGATCGAATCCCGGCCGCGGCGGCTGCATTTCCCTGTGCTCAGATTAGGGTGCACGTGAAAGAACCCCAGGTGGTCGAAATTTTCCCATAATCATATGGTGGTTTTGGGACGTCAAACCCCAAAGGTCAGTGGACATAGGAAAAGCACATCGGGGCTTTGCCGCTCCACCGTACAGCAGGTGTGTGCGGAGTGGGTCCTGTGGCGTTCTTTGCGATTTTAATTTGTGATGGGGAATAGTGTAGATGCGTAGACGTGGCGAGAGCACGCGTCTTCAGGTTCAGACGCCGCGTGAAGATGTGAAATAAAAATGCCTTCGCTTGCCACTGCAACTGTAAACAGAAACACCAACCAAACCCCATTTTCTAGAGGCTTTTTTATTTTTCGTTGCGAAACGGGTGAATTCGAAAAGCGGAAATAGCTTGGCACATACATACACACTTCTACACACATACATACATACACATCGCACATGCATACACATCGTATACACACTTCTAGCTTTCCTCCGAAACAGTAATGATAATTTCCTCAATAGTTTTATTAATATGAGTAGGAATGTTAAAAAAAATAAGAAACTTGAGTATGTACGTGTGAACATAACAAAATAAAAGAGACCCTCCATATATGAAATACACACGGAAACATTTATTTTCCCAGAGCAATCGTAAGTGTAAACACAGCTAGCGCACTCCCTGCACGCGAATACCGCGTCAGCCGGGGCGGCGTGCCGCCACCGTCTCGGACACTCGACGCACCCACGCCGTTTACCCCGGTATCATGGGTAAATCCGAACACTCCTTCTATCATTGAATTTATTGTCGAACTCACCCCGCAGGGGGTGAGTGGGCCGATCCCGGAGGTAGTGCAATACCGGGCCAACCCGTGGCGGAGGTGAAGCAAGCTTCAAGCACTCCGCCGCATCACAAAAATAAGTTTAATATCTTGGATCCAAATAGGATCCGTATCAGATATTAAGCTGATAAGAACAGAGTGAGGTTGTCAAAAGAGGCAGCACACAAGAGAGGAAGTAGAAGTCTCGGCCTTGCTGGCCCGATCAAAGGCCGCCCGGACCTCCGGGACCACCGGGCCTGACCAAGGGTGCGGCGCCCTACCGGCTGCCCCAGCGTCCACCCTTTCTCACCAAAGGGCTTGGCCAGTCGCCATGGCTTAGAGCCATGGTGGAGCTGCATTGGAGCAGGCCGGCAGAGCAGGGGCTGGGCTGCACGTCCACCCAGGGCCGGGGTACCCTGGGCTTAGTCGGGAAGGCCGCCTTGGGCGACCACCCGCCAGCTAAGCAAGCGACCCCAGAGCTTATAGCTCAATACAGCGGTGATAGCGGGGTGAGCCTTTTGCCCACCGCGGAGCGTCACTCCCCTGCTGCCGCACCCCGAAGAGAGGCCGCAAGTGGATCCCGCAGGCATAACACCTTCGCGGGTCCAAAGACCCCAGACAGTCCTGCTGGAGAGGCCAGGCGGTCAGGGGTGGGTTCAGACCCACGCCCTAACCTCAGGACAGGGGAAGAACGTATAAGTTGCGGTGCAACTGCCCAGTCAGCTCCCGAGGGAGCCCGGTTTGGATGCACCGCAAGCGTAAGAAGGAAGCGGGAAAAGAGAAGCGAGAGGAGAAAGAAAAAAAAGAGTGAAAAGGGTTGTCCCCCCTCAAGGGGGGGCATCCAACCCCGGCCCAAAGGCCAAAAATGTAGTCCCGAGAGGTAGGACTACACTTTGATCTTAGCCAAAAGGCCGAGAAGCGATGCAATTCATTAGCACGTAATTAAAATCCATTCTTTCACACCTCGTACTTAGTTCTGGCCAAAAGCCGGGCAAACAGTAGCAAAGCAATTCCGACGTCCACCCATGCACAACCAGCATTGTGCACCGACAGCGGCAGCGCTGGCTTCACGGCATTGCTTTTATCCCCAGTCCGCTTGAAGTTTCTAGTTTCGCTTACAAACATGTTAAAACTGAAACCTTCTTTTTCCCAGAGGTCGAAGCCACGCGTGCTTGCTTGCATGCGTACTCTCTATGCGCCCATGACGTCACACCAAATGCTTGCCGGCGAACATTATCAGGCATGTCGCGAGAGATGCTACAGCACTTGTTTTAAAAACTGATGCATAGTGTACATGTCCAACTCGAGCACCAAAGTCTGGAAGGAAAAAAAAAAAAAAATGATTGTGCAAAATGTGAATACGTCACCCATCCAACATGGCTTCTACGCCGGCTGCCCAAGCAACGCCTCTGCAACGACGCCCACAATCATCGGCAAAAAGGTGAAAAGGTGGTGCCTTTGGCTGCTTCAGCACGCTCAACATATGCCTTGCAAGTTCCGACGTGTCGGAACACCGCACCGAGGTCGACGAAGGTCCTGCCGTGAAAGGCAGACCCGGGAATGCGTGCGAAACGTCTACCGCGTGGGTTGGTTGTGAAGCCGGTGAATGAAGGATCATGTGGCAGAGGGTGACGGAACGTGAGTGTGCGACTTGCCGCTGCGATGTCGTTCAAGCGTTCAACGGGCCGGCAGGTTCTGTCTGTCGTGGTCGAAAACGTCCGAGTTTTGCTGATTCCGAGGGGTAGGAGTGCTATGGTGGCGTGTACGAGGCGCTGGTGCGGCGCTCCGTCGATCGTGCCGGACGGACATGAGGCGGCCGAAGGCGGTCGTCAAGTGGTCGCGGAAATCAGTGGAGAAGTACTCGCCTGCGCTTTTCGTCGAAGACTCGCGACAGACGGTCTTCGGGAGACACGGGTGGTTGCACAAATGCGACCGTGCGTCAACGTGCAGCCATATTCGTGGATTATTTCGCCCCATTACGATAGCTTCGTCACTGCGCTCGCTGGTGTTGCTTGTTTTTGTTGACCTTCACTTGTGGCTCACACCCACTGTGGGGGATTGGCTGGTTTGTTGTTCTGCTTCTTCGACTTCTACATACTCGGCTTAGTGAAGCTGTGAGGAGTGACGAGTGGGTACGGAGGCAAAGCGCGCCCGGGGCGTGATCTCACGCGTCCTGGGGTCCACGTCGCTTCAGGTACGTGCGTGGTGCGTCCGTACGTCTAGTGCGCAATTTCCTTGGAACTTCCAGCAACTGGCAATTCCATTGAGGTGAGCGTGCGAGGATGTTCGTTGTAATTAACGAGAGCCAACGGTGGATGAGCTGGTATGAGATGGTGTTCAGAAATGAAGTGTTTGATCAACAAGGCGATGCCCGCCGTGGTGGTCTGATGGCCGTAAGGTACTCGGCTGCTGACCCGCAGGTGGTGGGATCGAATCCCGGCCGCGGCGGCTGCATTTCCCTGTGCTCAGATTAGGGTGCACGTGAAAGAACCCCAGGTGGTCGAAATTTTCCCATAATCATATGGTGGTTTTGGGACGTCAAACCCCAAAGGTCAGTGGACATAGGAAAAGCACATCGGGGCTTTGCCGCTCCACCGTACAGCAGGTGTGTGCGGAGTGGGTCCTGTGGCGTTCTTTGCGATTTTAATTTGTGATGGGGAATAGTGTAGATGCGTAGACGTGGCGAGAGCACGCGTCTTCAGGTTCAGACGCCGCGTGAAGATGTGAAATAAAAATGCCTTCGCTTGCCACTGCAACTGTAAACAGAAACACCAACCAAACCCCATTTTCTAGAGGCTTTTTTATTTTTCGTTGCGAAACGGGTGAATTCGAAAAGCGGAAATAGCTTGGCACATACATACACACTTCTACACACATACATACATACACATCGCACATGCATACACATCGTATACACACTTCTAGCTTTCCTCCGAAACAGTAATGATAATTTCCTCAATAGTTTTATTAATATGAGTAGGAATGTTAAAAAAAATAAGAAACTTGAGTATGTACGTGTGAACATAACAAAATAAAAGAGACCCTCCATATATGAAATACACACGGAAACATTTATTTTCCCAGAGCAATCGTAAGTGTAAACACAGCTAGCGCACTCCCTGCACGCGAATACCGCGTCAGCCGGGGCGGCGTGCCGCCACCGTCTCGGACACTCGACGCACCCACGCCGTTTACCCCGGTATCATGGGTAAATCCGAACACTCCTTCTATCATTGAATTTATTGTCGAACTCACCCCGCAGGGGGTGAGTGGGCCGATCCCGGAGGTAGTGCAATACCGGGCCAACCCGTGGCGGAGGTGAAGCAAGCTTCAAGCACTCCGCCGCATCACAAAAATAAGTTTAATATCTTGGATCCAAATAGGATCCGTATCAGATATTAAGCTGATAAGAACAGATACTACACTTTGATCTTAGCCAAAAGGCCGAGAAGCGATGCAATTCATTAGCACGTAATTAAAATCCATTCTTTCACACCTCGTACTTAGTTCTGGCCAAAAGCCGGGCAAACAGTAGCAAAGCAATTCCGACGTCCACCCATGCACAACCAGCATTGTGCACCGACAGCGGCAGCGCTGGCTTCACGGCATTGCTTTTATCCCCAGTCCGCTTGAAGTTTCTAGTTTCGCTTACAAACATGTTAAAACTGAAACCTTCTTTTTCCCAGAGGTCGAAGCCACGCGTGCTTGCTTGCATGCGTACTCTCTATGCGCCCATGACGTCACACCAAATGCTTGCCGGCGAACATTATCAGGCATGTCGCGAGAGATGCTACAGCACTTGTTTTAAAAACTGATGCATAGTGTACATGTCCAACTCGAGCACCAAAGTCTGGAAGGAAAAAAAAAAAAAAAAATGATTGTGCAAAATGTGAATACGTCACCCATCCAACATGGCTTCTACGCCGGCTGCCCAAGCAACGCCTCTGCAACGACGCCCACAATCATCGGCAAAAAGGTGAAAAGGTGGTGCCTTTGGCTGCTTCAGCACGCTCAACATATGCCTTGCAAGTTCCGACGTGTCGGAACACCGCACCGAGGTCGACGAAGGTCCTGCCGTGAAAGGCAGACCCGGGAATGCGTGCGAAACGTCTACCGCGTGGGTTGGTTGTGAAGCCGGTGAATGAAGGATCATGTGGCAGAGGGTGACGGAACGTGAGTGTGCGACTTGCCGCTGCGATGTCGTTCAAGCGTTCAACGGGCCGGCAGGTTCTGTCTGTCGTGGTCGAAAACGTCCGAGTTTTGCTGATTCCGAGGGGTAGGAGTGCTATGGTGGCGTGTACGAGGCGCTGGTGCGGCGCTCCGTCGATCGTGCCGGACGGACATGAGGCGGCCGAAGGCGGTCGTCAAGTGGTCGCGGAAATCAGTGGAGAAGTACTCGCCTGCGCTTTTCGTCGAAGACTCGCGACAGACGGTCTTCGGGAGACACGGGTGGTTGCACAAATGCGACCGTGCGTCAACGTGCAGCCATATTCGTGGATTATTTCGCCCCATTACGATAGCTTCGTCACTGCGCTCGCTGGTGTTGCTTGTTTTTGTTGACCTTCACTTGTGGCTCACACCCACTGTGGGGGATTGGCTGGTTTGTTGTTCTGCTTCTTCGACTTCTACATACTCGGCTTAGTGAAGCTGTGAGGAGTGACGAGTGGGTACGGAGGCAAAGCGCGCCCGGGGCGTGATCTCACGCGTCCTGGGGTCCACGTCGCTTCAGGTACGTGCGTGGTGCGTCCGTACGTCTAGTGCGCAATTTCCTTGGAACTTCCAGCAACTGGCAATTCCATTGAGGTGAGCGTGCGAGGATGTTCGTTGTAATTAACGAGAGCCAACGGTGGATGAGCTGGTATGAGATGGTGTTCAGAAATGAAGTGTTTGATCAACAAGGCGATGCCCGCCGTGGTGGTCTGATGGCCGTAAGGTACTCGGCTGCTGACCCGCAGGTGGTGGGATCGAATCCCGGCCGCGGCGGCTGCATTTCCCTGTGCTCAGATTAGGGTGCACGTGAAAGAACCCCAGGTGGTCGAAATTTTCCCATAATCATATGGTGGTTTTGGGACGTCAAACCCCAAAGGTCAGTGGACATAGGAAAAGCACATCGGGGCTTTGCCGCTCCACCGTACAGCAGGTGTGTGCGGAGTGGGTCCTGTGGCGTTCTTTGCGATTTTAATTTGTGATGGGGAATAGTGTAGATGCGTAGACGTGGCGAGAGCACGCGTCTTCAGGTTCAGACGCCGCGTGAAGATGTGAAATAAAAATGCCTTCGCTTGCCACTGCAACTGTAAACAGAAACACCAACCAAACCCCATTTTCTAGAGGCTTTTTTATTTTTCGTTGCGAAACGGGTGAATTCGAAAAGCGGAAATAGCTTGGCACATACATACACACTTCTACACACATACATACATACACATCGCACATGCATACACATCGTATACACACTTCTAGCTTTCCTCCGAAACAGTAATGATAATTTCCTCAATAGTTTTATTAATATGAGTAGGAATGTTAAAAAAAATAAGAAACTTGAGTATGTACGTGTGAACATAACAAAATAAAAGAGACCCTCCATATATGAAATACACACGGAAACATTTATTTTCCCAGAGCAATCGTAAGTGTAAACACAGCTAGCGCACTCCCTGCACGCGAATACCGCGTCAGCCGGGGCGGCGTGCCGCCACCGTCTCGGACACTCGACGCACCCACGCCGTTTACCCCGGTATCATGGGTAAATCCGAACACTCCTTCTATCATTGAATTTATTGTCGAACTCACCCCGCAGGGGGTGAGTGGGCCGATCCCGGAGGTAGTGCAATACCGGGCCAACCCGTGGCGGAGGTGAAGCAAGCTTCAAGCACTCCGCCGCATCACAAAAATAAGTTTAATATCTTGGATCCAAATAGGATCCGTATCAGATATTAAGCTGATAAGAACAGATACTGTTTAGTACACTTTGATCTTAGCCAAAAGGCCGAGAAGCGATGCAATTCATTAGCACGTAATTAAAATCCATTCTTTCACACCTCGTACTTAGTTCTGGCCAAAAGCCGGGCAAACAGTAGCAAAGCAATTCCGACGTCCACCCATGCACAACCAGCATTGTGCACCGACAGCGGCAGCGCTGGCTTCACGGCATTGCTTTTATCCCCAGTCCGCTTGAAGTTTCTAGTTTCGCTTACAAACATGTTAAAACTGAAACCTTCTTTTTCCCAGAGGTCGAAGCCACGCGTGCTTGCTTGCATGCGTACTCTCTATGCGCCCATGACGTCACACCAAATGCTTGCCGGCGAACATTATCAGGCATGTCGCGAGAGATGCTACAGCACTTGTTTTAAAAACTGATGCATAGTGTACATGTCCAACTCGAGCACCAAAGTCTGGAAGGAAAAAAAAAAAAAAAATGATTGTGCAAAATGTGAATACGTCACCCATCCAACATGGCTTCTACGCCGGCTGCCCAAGCAACGCCTCTGCAAGGACGCCCACAATCATCGGCAAAAAGGTGAAAAGGTGGTGCCTTTGGCTGCTTCAGCACGCTCAACATATGCCTTGCAAGTTCCGACGTGTCGGAACACCGCACCGAGGTCGACGAAGGTCCTGCCGTGAAAGGCAGACCCGGGAATGCGTGCGAAACGTCTACCGCGTGGGTTGGTTGTGAAGCCGGTGAATGAAGGATCATGTGGCAGAGGGTGACGGAACGTGAGTGTGCGACTTGCCGCTGCGATGTCGTTCAAGCGTTCAACGGGCCGGCAGGTTCTGTCTGTCGTGGTCGAAAACGTCCGAGTTTTGCTGATTCCGAGGGGTAGGAGTGCTATGGTGGCGTGTACGAGGCGCTGGTGCGGCGCTCCGTCGATCGTGCCGGACGGACATGAGGCGGCCGAAGGCGGTCGTCAAGTGGTCGCGGAAATCAGTGGAGAAGTACTCGCCTGCGCTTTTCGTCGAAGACTCGCGACAGACGGTCTTCGGGAGACACGGGTGGTTGCACAAATGCGACCGTGCGTCAACGTGCAGCCATATTCGTGGATTATTTCGCCCCATTACGATAGCTTCGTCACTGCGCTCGCTGGTGTTGCTTGTTTTTGTTGACCTTCACTTGTGGCTCACACCCACTGTGGGGGATTGGCTGGTTTGTTGTTCTGCTTCTTCGACTTCTACATACTCGGCTTAGTGAAGCTGTGAGGAGTGACGAGTGGGTACGGAGGCAAAGCGCGCCCGGGGCGTGATCTCACGCGTCCTGGGGTCCACGTCGCTTCAGGTACGTGCGTGGTGCGTCCGTACGTCTAGTGCGCAATTTCCTTGGAACTTCCAGCAACTGGCAATTCCATTGAGGTGAGCGTGCGAGGATGTTCGTTGTAATTAACGAGAGCCAACGGTGGATGAGCTGGTATGAGATGGTGTTCAGAAATGAAGTGTTTGATCAACAAGGCGATGCCCGCCGTGGTGGTCTGATGGCCGTAAGGTACTCGGCTGCTGACCCGCAGGTGGTGGGATCGAATCCCGGCCGCGGCGGCTGCATTTCCCTGTGCTCAGATTAGGGTGCACGTGAAAGAACCCCAGGTGGTCGAAATTTTCCCATAATCATATGGTGGTTTTGGGACGTCAAACCCCAAAGGTCAGTGGACATAGGAAAAGCACATCGGGGCTTTGCCGCTCCACCGTACAGCAGGTGTGTGCGGAGTGGGTCCTGTGGCGTTCTTTGCGATTTTAATTTGTGATGGGGAATAGTGTAGATGCGTAGACGTGGCGAGAGCACGCGTCTTCAGGTTCAGACGCCGCGTGAAGATGTGAAATAAAAATGCCTTCGCTTGCCACTGCAACTGTAAACAGAAACACCAACCAAACCCCATTTTCTAGAGGCTTTTTTATTTTTCGTTGCGAAACGGGTGAATTCGAAAAGCGGAAATAGCTTGGCACATACATACACACTTCTACACACATACATACATACACATCGCACATGCATACACATCGTATACACACTTCTAGCTTTCCTCCGAAACAGTAATGATAATTTCCTCAATAGTTTTATTAATATGAGTAGGAATGTTAAAAAAAATAAGAAACTTGAGTATGTACGTGTG
Organism: Rhipicephalus microplus; assembly: GCF_043290135.1. Lineage (NCBI taxonomy): Eukaryota > Metazoa > Arthropoda > Arachnida > Ixodida > Ixodidae > Rhipicephalus > Rhipicephalus microplus. Next base: position 354,055 of record NW_027464739.1, on the reverse strand, counting down.
AACATAACAAAATAAAAGAGACCCTCCATATATGAAATACACACGGAAACATTTATTTTCCCAGAGCAATCGTGAGTGTAAACACAGCTAGCGCACTCCCTGCACGCGAATACCGCGTCAGCCGGGGCGGCGTGCCGCCACCGTCTCGGACACTCGACGCACCCACGCCGTTTACCCCGGTATCATGGGTAAATCCGAACACTCCTTCTATCATTGAATTTATTGTCGAACTCACCCCGCAGGGGGTGAGTGGGCCGATCCCGGAGGTAGTGCAATACCGGGCCAACCCGTGGCGGAGGTGAAGCAAGCTTCAAGCACTCCGCCGCATCACAAAAATAAGTTTAATATCTTGGATCCAAATAGGATCCGTATCAGATATTAAGCTGATAAGAGCAGATACTACACTTTGATCTTAGCCAAAAGGCCGAGAAGCGATGCAATTCATTAGCACGTAATTAAAATCCATTCTTTCACACCTCGTACTTAGTTCTGGCCAAAAGCCGGGCAAACAGTAGCAAAGCAATTCCGACGTCCACCCATGCACAACCAGCATTGTGCACCGACAGCGGCAGCGCTGGCTTCACGGCATTGCTTTTATCCCCAGTCCGCTTGAAGTTTCTAGTTTCGCTTACAAACATGTTAAAACTGAAACCTTCTTTTTCCCAGAGGTCGAAGCCACGCGTGCTTGCTTGCATGCGTACTCTCTATGCGCCCATGACGTCACACCAAATGCTTGCCGGCGAACATTATCAGGCATGTCGCGAGAGATGCTACAGCACTTGTTTTAAAAACTGATGCATAGTGTACATGTCCAACTCGAGCACCAAAGTCTGGAAGGAAAAAAAAAAAAAAATGATTGTGCAAAATGTGAATACGTCACCCATCCAACATGGCTTCTACGCCGGCTGCCCAAGCAACGCCTCTGCAACGACGCCCACAATCATCGGCAAAAAGGTGAAAAGGTGGTGCCTTTGGCTGCTTCAGCACGCTCAACATATGCCTTGCAAGTTCCGACGTGTCGGAACACCGCACCGAGGTCGACGAAGGTCCTGCCGTGAAAGGCAGACCCGGGAATGCGTGCGAAACGTCTACCGCGTGGGTTGGTTGTGAAGCCGGTGAATGAAGGATCATGTGGCAGAGGGTGACGGAACGTGAGTGTGCGACTTGCCGCTGCGATGTCGTTCAAGCGTTCAACGGGCCGGCAGGTTCTGTCTGTCGTGGTCGAAAACGTCCGAGTTTTGCTGATTCCGAGGGGTAGGAGTGCTATGGTGGCGTGTACGAGGCGCTGGTGCGGCGCTCCGTCGATCGTGCCGGACGGACATGAGGCGGCCGAAGGCGGTCGTCAAGTGGTCGCGGAAATCAGTGGAGAAGTACTCGCCTGCGCTTTTCGTCGAAGACTCGCGACAGACGGTCTTCGGGAGACACGGGTGGTTGCACAAATGCGACCGTGCGTCAACGTGCAGCCATATTCGTGGATTATTTCGCCCCATTACGATAGCTTCGTCACTGCGCTCGCTGGTGTTGCTTGTTTTTGTTGACCTTCACTTGTGGCTCACACCCACTGTGGGGGATTGGCTGGTTTGTTGTTCTGCTTCTTCGACTTCTACATACTCGGCTTAGTGAAGCTGTGAGGAGTGACGAGTGGGTACGGAGGCAAAGCGCGCCCGGGGCGTGATCTCACGCGTCCTGGGGTCCACGTCGCTTCAGGTACGTGCGTGGTGCGTCCGTACGTCTAGTGCGCAATTTCCTTGGAACTTCCAGCAACTGGCAATTCCATTGAGGTGAGCGTGCGAGGATGTTCGTTGTAATTAACGAGAGCCAACGGTGGATGAGCTGGTATGAGATGGTGTTCAGAAATGAAGTGTTTGATCAACAAGGCGATGCCCGCCGTGGTGGTCTGATGGCCGTAAGGTACTCGGCTGCTGACCCGCAGGTGGTGGGATCGAATCCCGGCCGCGGCGGCTGCATTTCCCTGTGCTCAGATTAGGGTGCACGTGAAAGAACCCCAGGTGGTCGAAATTTTCCCATAATCATATGGTGGTTTTGGGACGTCAAACCCCAAAGGTCAGTGGACATAGGAAAAGCACATCGGGGCTTTGCCGCTCCACCGTACAGCAGGTGTGTGCGGAGTGGGTCCTGTGGCGTTCTTTGCGATTTTAATTTGTGATGGGGAATAGTGTAGATGCGTAGACGTGGCGAGAGCACGCGTCTTCAGGTTCAGACGCCGCGTGAAGATGTGAAATAAAAATGCCTTCGCTTGCCACTGCAACTGTAAACAGAAACACCAACCAAACCCCATTTTCTAGAGGCTTTTTTATTTTTCGTTGCGAAACGGGTGAATTCGAAAAGCGGAAATAGCTTGGCACATACATACACACTTCTACACACATACATACATACACATCGCACATGCATACACATCGTATACACACTTCTAGCTTTCCTCCGAAACAGTAATGATAATTTCCTCAATAGTTTTATTAATATGAGTAGGAATGTTAAAAAAAATAAGAAACTTGAGTATGTACGTGTGAACATAACAAAATAAAAGAGACCCTCCATATATGAAATACACACGGAAACATTTATTTTCCCAGAGCAATCGTAAGTGTAAACACAGCTAGCGCACTCCCTGCACGCGAATACCGCGTCAGCCGGGGCGGCGTGCCGCCACCGTCTCGGACACTCGACGCACCCACGCCGTTTACCCCGGTATCATGGGTAAATCCGAACACTCCTTCTATCATTGAATTTATTGTCGAACTCACCCCGCAGGGGGTGAGTGGGCCGATCCCGGAGGTAGTGCAATACCGGGCCAACCCGTGGCGGAGGTGAAGCAAGCTTCAAGCACTCCGCCGCATCACAAAAATAAGTTTAATATCTTGGATCCAAATAGGATCCGTATCAGATATTAAGCTGATAAGAACAGATACTACATCAAAGAGAAGTTTATTTAACTTCAGACATAAAGGGCACTTTAGACCGGTTTTTACAGAATACTCAGCCACAGTTTGGCTGGGATCTTATGCACAAGTTGTGCGGAAACAAGTATAATCGTTCCGATGGTAGAACGAAAAAAAAGGGGTAAAAGTGCATAAATGTCATCGTTTATACAAGAGTATACGTAGTCATGCAAACAGTTATGAATAAAAAGGCGTTTGAGAAGGCGCTGTTCACATGTGTCAAAAGCAAGCACTTAAATACACTATTCTTGATGTGCAAAAGGAACTGGAGAAAGGAACACGCAAATTATTTACATATGTACAAGGCGATGTGCTGTCACATGAACGTATATACATAAGACATGGGGGAAAGAAAACAAGAAAGGATTGTGCGTGCACTATCGTGCAGACATGTTTCAGGGCGTGTAGTATTTAGTGCGGTTGGAACGGCATGGAGGGGAGCCGGGGTTAGTAAGGAATTATTGGGGTGCGGAGCTTCGCATCTTTAACAAAAAAGAATTTGGTGTGCCAGCGGCGGAGGAACTTTTCCTCGCCACTGGCTTCAAGCTGTTCCGATAAGTAGCGCCATATCATGCGCCTGATTCTGGTGACGACCGGGTAAGCTGCCCTGACCGGCGAGCTGCGCGCCTCCGCAAGTGAGCGGCGCTGCCAGATAGCGAAGAGCGTACAAGCGACCACTAACTTTGCAAACGTGCCCTTGTTGCGCTTAAGGTGAGGAGGGGGGCGAATGCCAAAGGTGCGCTCAACGAGGCGCCAAACGGGTTTCGCCGCTGAGCATTGCTGTAGAGCGTGCGTTTGCGACTCGACTTCGCGGCAGTTGGGGCACTTGGCGTCCGGGACGATGCCAAATTTATGGAGTCGCTGTCTAGTCGGTAGGACTCCCCACGCTTTTTTCCAGAGGAAGTCGCGAACGGGCCTTGGCGAACTTCGGCCGAGTCTTGCTAGCGATCGCTTTGCAGCCTCTGCTTTACTCTTGTCGGCGTCGCTTAACTGGCTGAGCGTGAGAGCTTCGATCAGCCGCGCAGGTGGGTCTTCATCGACGTTGCCCGAGGGCGCTTCCTTGCTGAGCATTCGCATGGTAGCGGACGCCGCTTTATAGAACAGGGCGGGAGGTTCCGCCAGGGGTCCGGGGTGTCCGCTCGCACCCAACCAGGTGTTATTCGCGCCGCTCCAATAGAGTAGCAAGCGTCTCCCATAGTAGTCGCCCGCCTGGAAAAGGGAGCGGGCCGTCTTGAGGGCGAGAATTTTGGCGAGCGATTGCACGTGTGGGAGACCTAGCCCGCCCTCGCTCACAGACAACTGCAGTAGGTGTCGGCGAACTGGCGGGGGCTTGCCATTCCACAGAAAGGCATTGATGATTTTGCTCAGCTGTGTTGCCGTTTTCGCTGGCATGACAGCAACACGGCTCGCGTAGGCTGCCAACGCACAGACGCTCGTTTTTGCGGCGAGAGCCTTCTCGTGGAGCGTGAGGTCGTGAAGTAGGGCTCGCTCGATGAGCTGCTGCGCGCGTTGTAGCACTCTGGCCCACGTGGATGCGGCCACACCCTCACACGTGAAGTACACGCCCAGGACCTTAACGGTAGATACGGTCTGGATGTTACCAGCTGCTCCTGCAGGAAAACGGCCGAACAGCAGGGCTTTACTTTTTCCTTCATTGAGTTGAGCGCCGGACACCTCTGCGTAGCGGGCGAAGGTGCGGCGGAAGCGTTCGATGCTGCTTGGGGTTCTGACGAACAGGGAGACATCGTCGGCATAGGCCAGCACCTTAAGTTCATCAGTGCCCGTTAGTGGCAGACCTCTAAAGAGCTCGTCGCTGGCAAGTGTCGTGAGCAATGGCTCTATGGACAGGACAAAGAGTGTCGGGCCCAGCGGGCACCCCTGCCTTATTCCTCGGGTGTACATGAACTCGTCGGTCGTAGAGCCGTTCACCAGAACGCTGCACCTCAACTCCGAGTAGAGAAGCTTGATTACCTCAACAAAACCTTCTGGGAGGCCGAACTCGCCAAGCAGTCCGAAGAGGTAGCTGTGCCGCACTCTATCAAACGCTTTGGCTTGGTCCAGCGAAAAGAAAGCTCCCGAGACTTGTTTCCGTGAGGCATATTCGAAAACGTCCCTTGTCAGCGAGAGGTTCGCGAATATGGACCTGCCTGGGACGGCGCAAGACTGATGAGCAGCGATGATGTCCGGCAGGAACGGCTTGAGTCTGTTGTTAAGGATGGTCGCCACGATCTTATAGTCGGTGTTAAGTAGCGTGATCGGGCGCCAGGACGCTGGCTCGCACGGAGGGGCACCTTCCTTCAGAATCAGAACGATCCGCCCTGCACTGAAGGAGTTTGGCTTACTGTGCTGCGTTAGGACCTGGTTCACGAGTGCCAACAATGGGTCGCCCAAGACGTCGAAGAAGGTTGCGTAGAACGCTGCTGTGAGGCCGTCCGTTCCCGGAGCGGAATTCGGGGTCATACTTTTAACGGCGTAACGCAGTTCCTCCAACGACGCCTCGCCGCACAAGGTTACACACTCGTCCCCATCGAGGCGGCGCAACTTCGAGCATAGGTCCGTCAGGAGGCCTGGTTCCGTCTCCGGCCCACGGGGTTGAGGCTCTTGAAATGCCGACTTGAAATGGTCACGAAAGATCGCTGTGATTTCCGCCGGGTCAACCGTAGTAGTTCCATCCGGGCGCCTAAGCTCCGTGATTTTCAGGGAAGCGTTCCCGTATGCCTCTCGCAAGTCAACTGTTGGGTCTTCTCCCTCAGACTGCTGGGTCGCCCCTGACCTCTGTGTCAACTCCTGGAGAAGCCTGTCATATCTCACTTGCAGGGAGTCCAAGTAATCCTGCGTGCAGGCGGTGAGGGTGTCAGCGCCTTCGATAATTCGCCTCCTGCGCAGGAGCTCGTTCATTTCACGAGTGATGCGGCGCTTCCGCTCTCTGCCTGTCTTTCGTAGGATATCTCCCCATGCCGACTTTAGGTCGTCCCAAGCTTCGGCGGTGACCCGGGGGACTCCTCTCACGGTCTCCACTATTGCACTTTTGACTTCTTGGAGACTAGCTGCGTCCTTCAAGAGCGCTGGATCCAGTCTCCAACATTCGTCCCCTGCTCGGGGCCCGGGTGAGCCTCTCACAGTCGTGATAACTGGAATATGGTCAGTCTTTTTATCCAATGAAGCCGGTAGGGTGGACGTTGTGCAAGATATGACGGATGGGAGAAGGAAGTCAGGGACGTAAGCTCGGTCGATTCTGCTCGCGGTGGATCTTGACGACCGGGTTGGTGCAAAGGTGTCACCGTGGAGGTGAACCCAGGCGTCTGTTAGCCGCAGGTGCCGGAGGATCTTAACCAGCTCCTTGGCGTGGTATGTTGAGCCTCCTCTCCCTGGGCCGCGGATATCTCTTGTCGAGTCGACCACACAATTGAAATCACCAACCAGTACGTGAGGCAGGGGTTCGAGCAGGTGTTCGTGCAGTGCCTGAAAGAAGGCGTTCGTGTCCCTTCGTGTCACGGGAGCGTAGACGCTCACGAAGCGGACTCTCCTTCCATCCACGTAGATGTCTAGCAGGAGAGTACGTCCATTCGCACCAAAGATGCAGTGTGACTTCTGGCGGAACCGTCCCGATACGAAGATCACTCCAGTGCCACAAGACTTAGCGTTTGAGAGGGAAAAGAAACCATCAACAAAGCAGTCACGTCGAAACTGCGCCACATCTAAGGGGGACCGAAAATTTGTTTCTTGGATGAAAAGTAAGTCAATATTATTTTGCCGAGCGAAGGACAAAATGGAACGCTGCTTGTCCTTATTGCGGAAACCGCGAACATTCCACGTGGCAAATGTTAAAAGCGACATAAAAAAAGACTTTATCGGCCAAAGGAAAAACGAAAAAAGAGAAGGGAAACACAGCGCGAGTAAACAAGGGGAGAGGGGGGGTGCTCCGTATCGGGACGGTCGTCGGCGATGCAAAGCCGGAAAGTGATGAAAGAAAAGAGTGTGCCTCAATGACGTCATATCGGCGGCCGCGAGCTTATCGGCGGCTATCATTTCGCGAACGCTGTTCAGCTCGGGCAGCTGTTCGATGTGCGGTCATGGCGTTAAAGGAAAAAAAGAAAGCTCGGGGGGGGGGGGGTCTCGCCTGTCTTGGGCGCACTATTTAATCGACCGAAGCCGTGGGGGGGCCGTCACCAACCGAGCCCCTACGTAGCTTCTTGGGGTTCTTACGACGGGCAGCTTCGCTGTCGCTACTCCCTTCGGGGGGGATTGAGCGGCGTAAAAATCTCTCGGCGCTCTCTGCTCGCCCCGATTCCTCGAGGCTGGTGCCAGCCGCCGGCCTACGTCGCGAGCGTGAACGATGCCGCCTTTCGAGGCCACTTTTACTCTTGTTCTCAGAAGGGGTTCCGCTGCCTTTACTGATGTCGGCGTCTGACTTGAGGCTGGGCCTTGGGGCAGCCGCGGGGGGGTCGGACGGGAGTACGTAGTGGCCGCAGCTCTTAATGGGTGTGTCGTCGTAGTTCGCGTCGCTACTAGGCCCACGGGGGAGAGGTGGGAATTCGCGGTCCGTTACGCTTAGTGTCACTTGCTCCTCTTCGTAAGTTTCCCTGTCTTTCTCCGCCGAGTCCTGCTCCTCGCTAGCCGAGGTGTCCACTACCCAGGCGTCGCGCGACGAGTCAGGAGAGCTGGATTCCGAGCCGCTTCCCGTTGTGAAGTCGCCGAGTGCGACGGCGCTGGTAGATTCCTGCGCGCTGACAGAACACGCAGCGGAGGCTGAAGAGGGTCTCTGGTTGGTGTCGGAGGAGTCGCTGGCGCTTGTGGACTCGGCGGCATTTTTGAGGGTCGCATAACCGGGAGAGAGGGTGGGGGGCTTTGGTCGCAGGACCTGCAGATTCGGCGATGCGTGTCGGCCGTCGGGGGGGGCTGAGACGCGTGAGCGGGTGAGTCCGTCAGCTGTTCCGTGCTCGGCCAAGAGGCCACGTGCAGCCGCGACGTATGAGCGCCTGCGGAAGCAGTCACGCGTTCCGTGCTTGCCGCCGCACTTTTTACACTCGGCGTCGCACCCCTCCGTGCCGTGGCCGAAGGTGCCGCACCGCGTACAGTACGGGGTCCGGCAGGCTGAAGCCATGTGCCCCACCTCGCTACACCTTGCGCACACTCTCCGCATACCGCGGTACTCCAGCATGACTCGGTGCCCCGCAACAGTTAAGAAGTTGGGCACCGGTTTAGTCATTTCAATGCGAACTACGCGGACCCCATTAAGCTTAGTTTGGCGGTTGCTAACGGTCGCGAAAGCCACGCTCTTCACTTTGCCGTACTGAGAGAGTACACTAGTCAAGGGATCGTCGGGTAAGAAGGCAGGGTAACGGAAAACATTTACAAAAGTTACCGGAGGACCCACGGCCTCTACCGCGACTTTCTGGTCATTAACAGTGAAGCCCTCATTGACCAACAACTTGGTAGCTTGTGCCGCGTTGCGAGTGCATACCAGAAACCTAGATCCACCCATATGTTGCAGTACATGCACACTATCGTCTCCCGCTGTACGCTCAGCTGCGTCAATCAGGTCATCTAATGTTATGTCACCATCAGGCGCATTAAAAAAGAAACAGTGCTCCCTCACCGGGAGATTCATTTGTGCGGCCATTGCAGGGGGCGTAGCCGGTTGCTCCTCCGGGAAGAGGCGGGGGGGGCGTGTCTCGTGACTGGTGGTAGCGCAGCGGTCGCCGCGCACTGGTAGACAGGTTCAGCAGGCGCTTGGTCCTGGAACCGGAAGTGGTTGGGGTGTGGCGCAGCAGGGGCCTCCGGGCGGGTAGAAGGGAACCGGGCTCCGCTCGCCTCCAGGCATGGAGTGGTGGTCACCGGGCAGGGGTAGAGCCCGCGACCCAGGAGCTGCGAGCGCCCGCGTAACAGGCGCGGTAGCAGCAACGACTCTTTTTCGATGGTAGGGTCCCCGAGGGGTCAACGTCAGCGTGACGCGACCCCGGGACTCGCGCGTAGACTCGCAGAAGGAACGGCTAGCTCGGCCCTGATCCTCGCCAAAAGGCCGAGAAGCGATGCAATTCATTAGCACGTAATTAAAATCCATTCTTTCACACCTCGTACTTAGTTCTGGCCAAAAGCCGGGCAAACAGTAGCAAAGCAATTCCGACGTCCACCCATGCACAACCAGCATTGTGCACCGACAGCGGCAGCGCTGGCTTCACGGCATTGCTTTTATCCCCAGTCCGCTTGAAGTTTCTAGTTTCGCTTACAAACATGTTAAAACTGAAACCTTCTTTTTCCCAGAGGTCGAAGCCACGCGTGCTTGCTTGCATGCGTACTCTCTATGCGCCCATGACGTCACACCAAATGCTTGCCGGCGAACATTATCAGGCATGTCGCGAGAGATGCTACAGCACTTGTTTTAAAAACTGATGCATAGTGTACATGTCCAACTCGAGCACCAAAGTCTGGAAGGAAAAAAAAAAAAAAAATGATTGTGCAAAATGTGAATACGTCACCCATCCAACATGGCTTCTACGCCGGCTGCCCAAGCAACGCCTCTGCAACGACGCCCACAATCATCGGCAAAAAGGTGAAAAGGTGGTGCCTTTGGCTGCTTCAGCACGCTCAACATATGCCTTGCAAGTTCCGACGTGTCGGAACACCGCACCGAGGTCGACGAAGGTCCTGCCGTGAAAGGCAGACCCGGGAATGCGTGCGAAACGTCTACCGCGTGGGTTGGTTGTGAAGCCGGTGAATGAAGGATCATGTGGCAGAGGGTGACGGAACGTGAGTGTGCGACTTGCCGCTGCGATGTCGTTCAAGCGTTCAACGGGCCGGCAGGTTCTGTCTGTCGTGGTCGAAAACGTCCGAGTTTTGCTGATTCCGAGGGGTAGGAGTGCTATGGTGGCGTGTACGAGGCGCTGGTGCGGCGCTCCGTCGATCGTGCCGGACGGACATGAGGCGGCCGAAGGCGGTCGTCAAGTGGTCGCGGAAATCAGTGGAGAAGTACTCGCCTGCGCTTTTCGTCGAAGACTCGCGACAGACGGTCTTCGGGAGACACGGGTGGTTGCACAAATGCGACCGTGCGTCAACGTGCAGCCATATTCGTGGATTATTTCGCCCCATTACGATAGCTTCGTCACTGCGCTCGCTGGTGTTGCTTGTTTTTGTTGACCTTCACTTGTGGCTCACACCCACTGTGGGGGATTGGCTGGTTTGTTGTTCTGCTTCTTCGACTTCTACATACTCGGCTTAGTGAAGCTGTGAGGAGTGACGAGTGGGTACGGAGGCAAAGCGCGCCCGGGGCGTGATCTCACGCGTCCTGGGGTCCACGTCGCTTCAGGTACGTGCGTGGTGCGTCCGTACGTCTAGTGCGCAATTTCCTTGGAACTTCCAGCAACTGGCAATTCCATTGAGGTGAGCGTGCGAGGATGTTCGTTGTAATTAACGAGAGCCAACGGTGGATGAGCTGGTATGAGATGGTGTTCAGAAATGAAGTGTTTGATCAACAAGGCGATGCCCGCCGTGGTGGTCTGATGGCCGTAAGGTACTCGGCTGCTGACCCGCAGGTGGTGGGATCGAATCCCGGCCGCGGCGGCTGCATTTCCCTGTGCTCAGATTAGGGTGCACGTGAAAGAACCCCAGGTGGTCGAAATTTTCCCATAATCATATGGTGGTTTTGGGACGTCAAACCCCAAAGGTCAGTGGACATAGGAAAAGCACATCGGGGCTTTGCCGCTCCACCGTACAGCAGGTGTGTGCGGAGTGGGTCCTGTGGCGTTCTTTGCGATTTTAATTTGTGATGGGGAATAGTGTAGATGCGTAGACGTGGCGAGAGCACGCGTCTTCAGGTTCAGACGCCGCGTGAAGATGTGAAATAAAAATGCCTTCGCTTGCCACTGCAACTGTAAACAGAAACACCAACCAAACCCCATTTTCTAGAGGCTTTTTTATTTTTCGTTGCGAAACGGGTGAATTCGAAAAGCGGAAATAGCTTGGCACATACATACACACTTCTACACACATACATACATACACATCGCACATGCATACACATCGTATACACACTTCTAGCTTTCCTCCGAAACAGTAATGATAATTTCCTCAATAGTTTTATTAATATGAGTAGGAATGTTAAAAAAAATAAGAAACTTGAGTATGTACGTGTGAACATAACAAAATAAAAGAGACCCTCCATATATGAAATACACACGGAAACATTTATTTTCCCAGAGCAATCGTAAGTGTAAACACAGCTAGCGCACTCCCTGCACGCGAATACCGCGTCAGCCGGGGCGGCGTGCCGCCACCGTCTCGGACACTCGACGCACCCACGCCGTTTACCCCGGTATCATGGGTAAATCCGAACACTCCTTCTATCATTGAATTTATTGTCGAACTCACCCCGCAGGGGGTGAGTGGGCCGATCCCGGAGGTAGTGCAATACCGGGCCAACCCGTGGCGGAGGTGAAGCAAGCTTCAAGCACTCCGCCGCATCACAAAAATAAGTTTAATATCTTGGATCCAAATAGGATCCGTATCAGATATTAAGCTGATAAGAACAGATACTACACTTTGATCTTAGCCAAAAGGCCGAGAAGCGATGCAATTCATTAGCACGTAATTAAAATCCATTCTTTCACACCTCGTACTTAGTTCTGGCCAAAAGCCGGGCAAACAGTAGCAAAGCAATTCCGACGTCCACCCATGCACAACCAGCATTGTGCACCGACAGCGGCAGCGCTGGCTTCACGGCATTGCTTTTATCCCCAGTCCGCTTGAAGTTTCTAGTTTCGCTTACAAACATGTTAAAACTGAAACCTTCTTTTTCCCAGAGGTCGAAGCCACGCGTGCTTGCTTGCATGCGTACTCTCTATGCGCCCATGACGTCACACCAAATGCTTGCCGGCGAACATTATCAGGCATGTCGCGAGAGATGCTACAGCACTTGTTTTAAAAACTGATGCATAGTGTACATGTCCAACTCGAGCACCAAAGTCTGGAAGGAAAAAAAAAAAAAAATGATTGTGCAAAATGTGAATACGTCACCCATCCAACATGGCTTCTACGCCGGCTGCCCAAGCAACGCCTCTGCAACGACGCCCACAATCATCGGCAAAAAGGTGAAAAGGTGGTGCCTTTGGCTGCTTCAGCACGCTCAACATATGCCTTGCAAGTTCCGACGTGTCGGAACACCGCACCGAGGTCGACGAAGGTCCTGCCGTGAAAGGCAGACCCGGGAATGCGTGCGAAACGTCTACCGCGTGGGTTGGTTGTGAAGCCGGTGAATGAAGGATCATGTGGCAGAGGGTGACGGAACGTGAGTGTGCGACTTGCCGCTGCGATGTCGTTCAAGCGTTCAACGGGCCGGCAGGTTCTGTCTGTCGTGGTCGAAAACGTCCGAGTTTTGCTGATTCCGAGGGGTAGGAGTGCTATGGTGGCGTGTACGAGGCGCTGGTGCGGCGCTCCGTCGATCGTGCCGGACGGACATGAGGCGGCCGAAGGCGGTCGTCAAGTGGTCGCGGAAATCAGTGGAGAAGTACTCGCCTGCGCTTTTCGTCGAAGACTCGCGACAGACGGTCTTCGGGAGACACGGGTGGTTGCACAAATGCGACCGTGCGTCAACGTGCAGCCATATTCGTGGATTATTTCGCCCCATTACGATAGCTTCGTCACTGCGCTCGCTGGTGTTGCTTGTTTTTGTTGACCTTCACTTGTGGCTCACACCCACTGTGGGGGATTGGCTGGTTTGTTGTTCTGCTTCTTCGACTTCTACATACTCGGCTTAGTGAAGCTGTGAGGAGTGACGAGTGGGTACGGAGGCAAAGCGCGCCCGGGGCGTGATCTCACGCGTCCTGGGGTCCACGTCGCTTCAGGTACGTGCGTGGTGCGTCCGTACGTCTAGTGCGCAATTTCCTTGGAACTTCCAGCAACTGGCAATTCCATTGAGGTGAGCGTGCGAGGATGTTCGTTGTAATTAACGAGAGCCAACGGTGGATGAGCTGGTATGAGATGGTGTTCAGAAATGAAGTGTTTGATCAACAAGGCGATGCCCGCCGTGGTGGTCTGATGGCCGTAAGGTACTCGGCTGCTGACCCGCAGGTGGTGGGATCGAATCCCGGCCGCGGCGGCTGCATTTCCCTGTGCTCAGATTAGGGTGCACGTGAAAGAACCCCAGGTGGTCGAAATTTTCCCATAATCATATGGTGGTTTTGGGACGTCAAACCCCAAAGGTCAGTGGACATAGGAAAAGCACATCGGGGCTTTGCCGCTCCACCGTACAGCAGGTGTGTGCGGAGTGGGTCCTGTGGCGTTCTTTGCGATTTTAATTTGTGATGGGGAATAGTGTAGATGCGTAGACGTGGCGAGAGCACGCGTCTTCAGGTTCAGACGCCGCGTGAAGATGTGAAATAAAAATGCCTTCGCTTGCCACTGCAACTGTAAACAGAAACACCAACCAAACCCCATTTTCTAGAGGCTTTTTTATTTTTCGTTGCGAAACGGGTGAATTCGAAAAGCGGAAATAGCTTGGCACATACATACACACTTCTACACACATACATACATACACATCGCACATGCATACACATCGTATACACACTTCTAGCTTTCCTCCGAAACAGTAATGATAATTTCCTCAATAGTTTTATTAATATGAGTAGGAATGTTAAAAAAAATAAGAAACTTGAGTATGTACGTGTGAACATAACAAAATAAAAGAGACCCTCCATATATGAAATACACACGGAAACATTTATTTTCCCAGAGCAATCGTAAGTGTAAACACAGCTAGCGCACTCCCTGCACGCGAATACCGCGTCAGCCGGGGCGGCGTGCCGCCACCGTCTCGGACACTCGACGCACCCACGCCGTTTACCCCGGTATCATGGGTAAATCCGAACACTCCTTCTATCATTGAATTTATTGTCGAACTCACCCCGCAGGGGGTGAGTGGGCCGATCCCGGAGGTAGTGCAATACCGGGCCAACCCGTGGCGGAGGTGAAGCAAGCTTCAAGCACTCCGCCGCATCACAAAAATAAGTTTAATATCTTGGATCCAAATAGGATCCGTATCAGATATTAAGCTGATAAGAACAGATACTACACTTTGATCTTAGCCAAAAGGCCGAGAAGCGATGCAATTCATTAGCACGTAATTAAAATCCATTCTTTCACACCTCGTACTTAGTTCTGGCCAAAAGCCGGGCAAACAGTAGCAAAGCAATTCCGACGTCCACCCATGCACAACCAGCATTGTGCACCGACAGCGGCAGCGCTGGCTTCACGGCATTGCTTTTATCCCCAGTCCGCTTGAAGTTTCTAGTTTCGCTTACAAACATGTTAAAACTGAAACCTTCTTTTTCCCAGAGGTCGAAGCCACGCGTGCTTGCTTGCATGCGTACTCTCTATGCGCCCATGACGTCACACCAAATGCTTGCCGGCGAACATTATCAGGCATGTCGCGAGAGATGCTACAGCACTTGTTTTAAAAACTGATGCATAGTGTACATGTCCAACTCGAGCACCAAAGTCTGGAAGGAAAAAAAAAAAAAAATGATTGTGCAAAATGTGAATACGTCACCCATCCAACATGGCTTCTACGCCGGCTGCCCAAGCAACGCCTCTGCAACGACGCCCACAATCATCGGCAAAAAGGTGAAAAGGTGGTGCCTTTGGCTGCTTCAGCACGCTCAACATATGCCTTGCAAGTTCCGACGTGTCGGAACACCGCACCGAGGTCGACGAAGGTCCTGCCGTGAAAGGCAGACCCGGGAATGCGTGCGAAACGTCTACCGCGTGGGTTGGTTGTGAAGCCGGTGAATGAAGGATCATGTGGCAGAGGGTGACGGAACGTGAGTGTGCGACTTGCCGCTGCGATGTCGTTCAAGCGTTCAACGGGCCGGCAGGTTCTGTCTGTCGTGGTCGAAAACGTCCGAGTTTTGCTGATTCCGAGGGGTAGGAGTGCTATGGTGGCGTGTACGAGGCGCTGGTGCGGCGCTCCGTCGATCGTGCCGGACGGACATGAGGCGGCCGAAGGCGGTCGTCAAGTGGTCGCGGAAATCAGTGGAGAAGTACTCGCCTGCGCTTTTCGTCGAAGACTCGCGACAGACGGTCTTCGGGAGACACGGGTGGTTGCACAAATGCGACCGTGCGTCAACGTGCAGCCATATTCGTGGATTATTTCGCCCCATTACGATAGCTTCGTCACTGCGCTCGCTGGTGTTGCTTGTTTTTGTTGACCTTCACTTGTGGCTCACACCCACTGTGGGGGATTGGCTGGTTTGTTGTTCTGCTTCTTCGACTTCTACATACTCGGCTTAGTGAAGCTGTGAGGAGTGACGAGTGGGTACGGAGGCAAAGCGCGCCCGGGGCGTGATCTCACGCGTCCTGGGGTCCACGTCGCTTCAGGTACGTGCGTGGTGCGTCCGTACGTCTAGTGCGCAATTTCCTTGGAACTTCCAGCAACTGGCAATTCCATTGAGGTGAGCGTGCGAGGATGTTCGTTGTAATTAACGAGAGCCAACGGTGGATGAGCTGGTATGAGATGGTGTTCAGAAATGAAGTGTTTGATCAACAAGGCGATGCCCGCCGTGGTGGTCTGATGGCCGTAAGGTACTCGGCTGCTGACCCGCAGGTGGTGGGATCGAATCCCGGCCGCGGCGGCTGCATTTCCCTGTGCTCAGATTAGGGTGCACGTGAAAGAACCCCAGGTGGTCGAAATTTTCCCATAATCATATGGTGGTTTTGGGACGTCAAACCCCAAAGGTCAGTGGACATAGGAAAAGCACATCGGGGCTTTGCCGCTCCACCGTACAGCAGGTGTGTGCGGAGTGGGTCCTGTGGCGTTCTTTGCGATTTTAATTTGTGATGGGGAATAGTGTAGATGCGTAGACGTGGCGAGAGCACGCGTCTTCAGGTTCAGACGCCGCGTGAAGATGTGAAATAAAAATGCCTTCGCTTGCCACTGCAACTGTAAACAGAAACACCAACCAAACCCCATTTTCTAGAGGCTTTTTTATTTTTCGTTGCGAAACGGGTGAATTCGAAAAGCGGAAATAGCTTGGCACATACATACACACTTCTACACACATACATACATACACATCGCACATGCATACACATCGTATACACACTTCTAGCTTTCCTCCGAAACAGTAATGATAATTTCCTCAATAGTTTTATTAATATGAGTAGGAATGTTAAAAAAAATAAGAAACTTGAGTATGTACGTGTGAACATAACAAAATAAAAGAGACCCTCCATATATGAAATACACACGGAAACATTTATTTTCCCAGAGCAATCGTAAGTGTAAACACAGCTAGCGCACTCCCTGCACGCGAATACCGCGTCAGCCGGGGCGGCGTGCCGCCACCGTCTCGGACACTCGACGCACCCACGCCGTTTACCCCGGTATCATGGGTAAATCCGAACACTCCTTCTATCATTGAATTTATTGTCGAACTCACCCCGCAGGGGGTGAGTGGGCCGATCCCGGAGGTAGTGCAATACCGGGCCAACCCGTGGCGGAGGTGAAGCAAGCTTCAAGCACTCCGCCGCATCACAAAAATAAGTTTAATATCTTGGATCCAAATAGGATCCGTATCAGATATTAAGCTGATAAGAACAGATACTACACTTTGATCTTAGCCAAAAGGCCGAGAAGCGATGCAATTCATTAGCACGTAATTAAAATCCATTCTTTCACACCTCGTACTTAGTTCTGGCCAAAAGCCGGGCAAACAGTAGCAAAGCAATTCCGACGTCCACCCATGCACAACCAGCATTGTGCACCGACAGCGGCAGCGCTGGCTTCACGGCATTGCTTTTATCCCCAGTCCGCTTGAAGTTTCTAGTTTCGCTTACAAACATGTTAAAACTGAAACCTTCTTTTTCCCAGAGGTCGAAGCCACGCGTGCTTGCTTGCATGCGTACTCTCTATGCGCCCATGACGTCACACCAAATGCTTGCCGGCGAACATTATCAGGCATGTCGCGAGAGATGCTACAGCACTTGTTTTAAAAACTGATGCATAGTGTACATGTCCAACTCGAGCACCAAAGTCTGGAAGGAAAAAAAAAAAAAAATGATTGTGCAAAATGTGAATACGTCACCCATCCAACATGGCTTCTACGCCGGCTGCCCAAGCAACGCCTCTGCAACGACGCCCACAATCATCGGCAAAAAGGTGAAAAGGTGGTGCCTTTGGCTGCTTCAGCACGCTCAACATATGCCTTGCAAGTTCCGACGTGTCGGAACACCGCACCGAGGTCGACGAAGGTCCTGCCGTGAAAGGCAGACCCGGGAATGCGTGCGAAACGTCTACCGCGTGGGTTGGTTGTGAAGCCGGTGAATGAAGGATCATGTGGCAGAGGGTGACGGAACGTGAGTGTGCGACTTGCCGCTGCGATGTCGTTCAAGCGTTCAACGGGCCGGCAGGTTCTGTCTGTCGTGGTCGAAAACGTCCGAGTTTTGCTGATTCCGAGGGGTAGGAGTGCTATGGTGGCGTGTACGAGGCGCTGGTGCGGCGCTCCGTCGATCGTGCCGGACGGACATGAGGCGGCCGAAGGCGGTCGTCAAGTGGTCGCGGAAATCAGTGGAGAAGTACTCGCCTGCGCTTTTCGTCGAAGACTCGCGACAGACGGTCTTCGGGAGACACGGGTGGTTGCACAAATGCGACCGTGCGTCAACGTGCAGCCATATTCGTGGATTATTTCGCCCCATTACGATAGCTTCGTCACTGCGCTCGCTGGTGTTGCTTGTTTTTGTTGACCTTCACTTGTGGCTCACACCCACTGTGGGGGATTGGCTGGTTTGTTGTTCTGCTTCTTCGACTTCTACATACTCGGCTTAGTGAAGCTGTGAGGAGTGACGAGTGGGTACGGAGGCAAAGCGCGCCCGGGGCGTGATCTCACGCGTCCTGGGGTCCACGTCGCTTCAGGTACGTGCGTGGTGCGTCCGTACGTCTAGTGCGCAATTTCCTTGGAACTTCCAGCAACTGGCAATTCCATTGAGGTGAGCGTGCGAGGATGTTCGTTGTAATTAACGAGAGCCAACGGTGGATGAGCTGGTATGAGATGGTGTTCAGAAATGAAGTGTTTGATCAACAAGGCGATGCCCGCCGTGGTGGTCTGATGGCCGTAAGGTACTCGGCTGCTGACCCGCAGGTGGTGGGATCGAATCCCGGCCGCGGCGGCTGCATTTCCCTGTGCTCAGATTAGGGTGCACGTGAAAGAACCCCAGGTGGTCGAAATTTTCCCATAATCATATGGTGGTTTTGGGACGTCAAACCCCAAAGGTCAGTGGACATAGGAAAAGCACATCGGGGCTTTGCCGCTCCACCGTACAGCAGGTGTGTGCGGAGTGGGTCCTGTGGCGTTCTTTGCGATTTTAATTTGTGATGGGGAATAGTGTAGATGCGTAGACGTGGCGAGAGCACGCGTCTTCAGGTTCAGACGCCGCGTGAAGATGTGAAATAAAAATGCCTTCGCTTGCCACTGCAACTGTAAACAGAAACACCAACCAAACCCCATTTTCTAGAGGCTTTTTTATTTTTCGTTGCGAAACGGGTGAATTCGAAAAGCGGAAATAGCTTGGCACATACATACACACTTCTACACACATACATACATACACATCGCACATGCATACACATCGTATACACACTTCTAGCTTTCCTCCGAAACAGTAATGATAATTTCCTCAATAGTTTTATTAATATGAGTAGGAATGTTAAAAAAAATAAGAAACTTGAGTATGTACGTGTGAACATAACAAAATAAAAGAGACCCTCCATATATGAAATACACACGGAAACATTTATTTTCCCAGAGCAATCGTAAGTGTAAACACAGCTAGCGCACTCCCTGCACGCGAATACCGCGTCAGCCGGGGCGGCGTGCCGCCACCGTCTCGGACACTCGACGCACCCACGCCGTTTACCCCGGTATCATGGGTAAATCCGAACACTCCTTCTATCATTGAATTTATTGTCGAACTCACCCCGCAGGGGGTGAGTGGGCCGATCCCGGAGGTAGTGCAATACCGGGCCAACCCGTGGCGGAGGTGAAGCAAGCTTCAAGCACTCCGCCGCATCACAAAAATAAGTTTAATATCTTGGATCCAAATAGGATCCGTATCAGATATTAAGCTGATAAGAACAGATACTACACTTTGATCTTAGCCAAAAGGCCGAGAAGCGATGCAATTCATTAGCACGTAATTAAAATCCATTCTTTCACACCTCGTACTTAGTTCTGGCCAAAAGCCGGGCAAACAGTAGCAAAGCAATTCCGACGTCCACCCATGCACAACCAGCATTGTGCACCGACAGCGGCAGCGCTGGCTTCACGGCATTGCTTTTATCCCCAGTCCGCTTGAAGTTTCTAGTTTCGCTTACAAACATGTTAAAACTGAAACCTTCTTTTTCCCAGAGGTCGAAGCCACGCGTGCTTGCTTGCATGCGTACTCTCTATGCGCCCATGACGTCACACCAAATGCTTGCCGGCGAACATTATCAGGCATGTCGCGAGAGATGCTACAGCACTTGTTTTAAAAACTGATGCATAGTGTACATGTCCAACTCGAGCACCAAAGTCTGGAAGGAAAAAAAAAAAAAAAATGATTGTGCAAAATGTGAATACGTCACCCATCCAACATGGCTTCTACGCCGGCTGCCCAAGCAACGCCTCTGCAACGACGCCCACAATCATCGGCAAAAAGGTGAAAAGGTGGTGCCTTTGGCTGCTTCAGCACGCTCAACATATGCCTTGCAAGTTCCGACGTGTCGGAACACCGCACCGAGGTCGACGAAGGTCCTGCCGTGAAAGGCAGACCCGGGAATGCGTGCGAAACGTCTACCGCGTGGGTTGGTTGTGAAGCCGGTGAATGAAGGATCATGTGGCAGAGGGTGACGGAACGTGAGTGTGCGACTTGCCGCTGCGATGTCGTTCAAGCGTTCAACGGGCCGGCAGGTTCTGTCTGTCGTGGTCGAAAACGTCCGAGTTTTGCTGATTCCGAGGGGTAGGAGTGCTATGGTGGCGTGTACGAGGCGCTGGTGCGGCGCTCCGTCGATCGTGCCGGACGGACATGAGGCGGCCGAAGGCGGTCGTCAAGTGGTCGCGGAAATCAGTGGAGAAGTACTCGCCTGCGCTTTTCGTCGAAGACTCGCGACAGACGGTCTTCGGGAGACACGGGTGGTTGCACAAATGCGACCGTGCGTCAACGTGCAGCCATATTCGTGGATTATTTCGCCCCATTACGATAGCTTCGTCACTGCGCTCGCTGGTGTTGCTTGTTTTTGTTGACCTTCACTTGTGGCTCACACCCACTGTGGGGGATTGGCTGGTTTGTTGTTCTGCTTCTTCGACTTCTACATACTCGGCTTAGTGAAGCTGTGAGGAGTGACGAGTGGGTACGGAGGCAAAGCGCGCCCGGGGCGTGATCTCACGCGTCCTGGGGTCCACGTCGCTTCAGGTACGTGCGTGGTGCGTCCGTACGTCTAGTGCGCAATTTCCTTGGAACTTCCAGCAACTGGCAATTCCATTGAGGTGAGCGTGCGAGGATGTTCGTTGTAATTAACGAGAGCCAACGGTGGATGAGCTGGTATGAGATGGTGTTCAGAAATGAAGTGTTTGATCAACAAGGCGATGCCCGCCGTGGTGGTCTGATGGCCGTAAGGTACTCGGCTGCTGACCCGCAGGTGGTGGGATCGAATCCCGGCCGCGGCGGCTGCATTTCCCTGTGCTCAGATTAGGGTGCACGTGAAAGAACCCCAGGTGGTCGAAATTTTCCCATAATCATATGGTGGTTTTGGGACGTCAAACCCCAAAGGTCAGTGGACATAGGAAAAGCACATCGGGGCTTTGCCGCTCCACCGTACAGCAGGTGTGTGCGGAGTGGGTCCTGTGGCGTTCTTTGCGATTTTAATTTGTGATGGGGAATAGTGTAGATGCGTAGACGTGGCGAGAGCACGCGTCTTCAGGTTCAGACGCCGCGTGAAGATGTGAAATAAAAATGCCTTCGCTTGCCACTGCAACTGTAAACAGAAACACCAACCAAACCCCATTTTCTAGAGGCTTTTTTATTTTTCGTTGCGAAACGGGTGAATTCGAAAAGCGGAAATAGCTTGGCACATACATACACACTTCTACACACATACATACATACACATCGCACATGCATACACATCGTATACACACTTCTAGCTTTCCTCCGAAACAGTAATGATAATTTCCTCAATAGTTTTATTAATATGAGTAGGAATGTTAAAAAAAATAAGAAACTTGAGTATGTACGTGTGAACATAACAAAATAAAAGAGACCCTCCATATATGAAATACACACGGAAACATTTATTTTCCCAGAGCAATCGTAAGTGTAAACACAGCTAGCGCACTCCCTGCACGCGAATACCGCGTCAGCCGGGGCGGCGTGCCGCCACCGTCTCGGACACTCGACGCACCCACGCCGTTTACCCCGGTATCATGGGTAAATCCGAACACTCCTTCTATCATTGAATTTATTGTCGAACTCACCCCGCAGGGGGTGAGTGGGCCGATCCCGGAGGTAGTGCAATACCGGGCCAACCCGTGGCGGAGGTGAAGCAAGCTTCAAGCACTCCGCCGCATCACAAAAATAAGTTTAATATCTTGGATCCAAATAGGATCCGTATCAGATATTAAGCTGATAAGAACAGATACTACACTTTGATCTTAGCCAAAAGGCCGAGAAGCGATGCAATTCATTAGCACGTAATTAAAATCCATTCTTTCACACCTCGTACTTAGTTCTGGCCAAAAGCCGGGCAAACAGTAGCAAAGCAATTCCGACGTCCACCCATGCACAACCAGCATTGTGCACCGACAGCGGCAGCGCTGGCTTCACGGCATTGCTTTTATCCCCAGTCCGCTTGAAGTTTCTAGTTTCGCTTACAAACATGTTAAAACTGAAACCTTCTTTTTCCCAGAGGTCGAAGCCACGCGTGCTTGCTTGCATGCGTACTCTCTATGCGCCCATGACGTCACACCAAATGCTTGCCGGCGAACATTATCAGGCATGTCGCGAGAGATGCTACAGCACTTGTTTTAAAAACTGATGCATAGTGTACATGTCCAACTCGAGCACCAAAGTCTGGAAGGAAAAAAAAAAAAAAAATGATTGTGCAAAATGTGAATACGTCACCCATCCAACATGGCTTCTACGCCGGCTGCCCAAGCAACGCCTCTGCAACGACGCCCACAATCATCGGCAAAAAGGTGAAAAGGTGGTGCCTTTGGCTGCTTCAGCACGCTCAACATATGCCTTGCAAGTTCCGACGTGTCGGAACACCGCACCGAGGTCGACGAAGGTCCTGCCGTGAAAGGCAGACCCGGGAATGCGTGCGAAACGTCTACCGCGTGGGTTGGTTGTGAAGCCGGTGAATGAAGGATCATGTGGCAGAGGGTGACGGAACGTGAGTGTGCGACTTGCCGCTGCGATGTCGTTCAAGCGTTCAACGGGCCGGCAGGTTCTGTCTGTCGTGGTCGAAAACGTCCGAGTTTTGCTGATTCCGAGGGGTAGGAGTGCTATGGTGGCGTGTACGAGGCGCTGGTGCGGCGCTCCGTCGATCGTGCCGGACGGACATGAGGCGGCCGAAGGCGGTCGTCAAGTGGTCGCGGAAATCAGTGGAGAAGTACTCGCCTGCGCTTTTCGTCGAAGACTCGCGACAGACGGTCTTCGGGAGACACGGGTGGTTGCACAAATGCGACCGTGCGTCAACGTGCAGCCATATTCGTGGATTATTTCGCCCCATTACGATAGCTTCGTCACTGCGCTCGCTGGTGTTGCTTGTTTTTGTTGACCTTCACTTGTGGCTCACACCCACTGTGGGGGATTGGCTGGTTTGTTGTTCTGCTTCTTCGACTTCTACATACTCGGCTTAGTGAAGCTGTGAGGAGTGACGAGTGGGTACGGAGGCAAAGCGCGCCCGGGGCGTGATCTCACGCGTCCTGGGGTCCACGTCGCTTCAGGTACGTGCGTGGTGCGTCCGTACGTCTAGTGCGCAATTTCCTTGGAACTTCCAGCAACTGGCAATTCCATTGAGGTGAGCGTGCGAGGATGTTCGTTGTAATTAACGAGAGCCAACGGTGGATGAGCTGGTATGAGATGGTGTTCAGAAATGAAGTGTTTGATCAACAAGGCGATGCCCGCCGTGGTGGTCTGATGGCCGTAAGGTACTCGGCTGCTGACCCGCAGGTGGTGGGATCGAATCCCGGCCGCGGCGGCTGCATTTCCCTGTGCTCAGATTAGGGTGCACGTGAAAGAACCCCAGGTGGTCGAAATTTTCCCATAATCATATGGTGGTTTTGGGACGTCAAACCCCAAAGGTCAGTGGACATAGGAAAAGCACATCGGGGCTTTGCCGCTCCACCGTACAGCAGGTGTGTGCGGAGTGGGTCCTGTGGCGTTCTTTGCGATTTTAATTTGTGATGGGGAATAGTGTAGATGCGTAGACGTGGCGAGAGCACGCGTCTTCAGGTTCAGACGCCGCGTGAAGATGTGAAATAAAAATGCCTTCGCTTGCCACTGCAACTGTAAACAGAAACACCAACCAAACCCCATTTTCTAGAGGCTTTTTTATTTTTCGTTGCGAAACGGGTGAATTCGAAAAGCGGAAATAGCTTGGCACATACATACACACTTCTACACACATACATACATACACATCGCACATGCATACACATCGTATACACACTTCTAGCTTTCCTCCGAAACAGTAATGATAATTTCCTCAATAGTTTTATTAATATGAGTAGGAATGTTAAAAAAAATAAGAAACTTGAGTATGTACGTGTGAACATAACAAAATAAAAGAGACCCTCCATATATGAAATACACACGGAAACATTTATTTTCCCAGAGCAATCGTAAGTGTAAACACAGCTAGCGCACTCCCTGCACGCGAATACCGCGTCAGCCGGGGCGGCGTGCCGCCACCGTCTCGGACACTCGACGCACCCACGCCGTTTACCCCGGTATCATGGGTAAATCCGAACACTCCTTCTATCATTGAATTTATTGTCGAACTCACCCCGCAGGGGGTGAGTGGGCCGATCCCGGAGGTAGTGCAATACCGGGCCAACCCGTGGCGGAGGTGAAGCAAGCTTCAAGCACTCCGCCGCATCACAAAAATAAGTTTAATATCTTGGATCCAAATAGGATCCGTATCAGATATTAAGCTGATAAGAACAGACTTTTTATTCAATTTTCACGTACAAAAACATCATAATGGTTAGAAAACAAAACTCAAAGAGAAAACTTAGTATAAGTGTATAAGTTAAAATCTGGTAACGAAAGGGTTAAAAAACGGTTAGAACAAATACGTTAAAAACGGTAAAACTGTAGAGGTGTATAAATCTAAAAACATGAAAAAATCGCAACTCTAAAAACTTTGGCTATACAATGTCACTGTAAACCGATATGGTGGCGATAAATGTCCGTGGAAGCCGCGATCGTGTCACTGACGCACAAGCGTTTCATTGTTCGCAGATAGTTCTTGGAACACAGTCTGCGCGTGACACGATCGTTAGCCGGATCCCACGACCCCAGGCAGCCGACGACGATGGCTTCGACGGAGACGCGCTGGAACCGTCGGAGGAGATGTCGCTGTAAGGGGGCGTACTTCTCCTCCTTAAGCCTCCGGGCTTCCTGGAACGCCTGCAGTCTGTTGTCGAAAGGGCAGCAGACGTCCAGGATCAAGGCTTCCTCGCCTCGTGCCAGGACCAGGTCAGGGCGCAGGCCGGGAAGTCCGACCTGTTGGTTCTCCCCGATGACGGTGAACCTTCCCAGGGCAGCCTTCTTGATACGTGCGACGATGGCGTTGTGGCGCTCCGTCATTGCCCGGCTCTGCCGCATACAATGGCAGAGTACGTGTGGTAGCGTCTCCTCCCTGTACCCGCAGCGTCGGCACCGTTTATCTGCTGCAGGTACCCAGGTACGTGTGCCATTGAGGGGGAGGAGATTAAGCCGGGCTCGATGAATGAAGCGCCACTCCTTGAACCTGGTGTAGCGGCCGGTCCGCATGAAGTGGGAGTTAGCGGGGTCCGCCGCTACACACGCCATCGCCTTGCCCTGGTTTGGCTTCGCCTCGAGGGAACGGTCCCGGTTCTGGCTGAGGATGGCCCGGAGAGTTTTCACCAGCTTGTTCCGGTTCCGCGCGGACACCGTGGCCTCCCCGCAGGTGATGCGGGCGCCCTGGTCTTGTAGCTCCCAGGCGACAGTTAGGCGACGGGAGGCTTTGCGGGCCTCCGTCCAGACAGACTGAAGTTGAGATGGGGTCTGTCTGAAGTCGCCTTCCGTGTCGCCCGAGAGGTAGGCCTCGATGTCCTCGTCGTCAGCCTCGCGTCGGAGCCGCCTGGAGACCACCTGGTGCAGCGCCTCCCTTGCCCGCTCCCGAACCTCCGAGTCCGTCGACGTCAGGAGCTTGAAGGCCCCGTCCACCCGGCAGATGTCACTCAGCTCCGCCGCCAAAGGGATCCCTGCAGTGCCGGCCCGTGCGCTCCCGTACACGTAGTCGTTAGATGCTCTGGCCGGAACGTACAGGGTCTTCTTGATGAGGGGGCGGAGCTCGTCATCCAGACGCTGCCACTCTCCCTTGCTGGCGAGGCCCACCCGCATGGCGAAGTTGAGAGCTGGATATAAAAAAGTTTTAATTGCATCCAGCCTCTGCCACGGGGTGAGCATTGAGGAGAGTAGCTTCCTGCCCAGGTGGATGGCCTCGTCGACGGTCGTTTGGTCCGGGAGGACCCGAAAGCCCACAGGTCGCCCCAGGAAACGATGCCCCTCGTAGTCCGCCAGTGCCGGAACCGGGACGCCTCCAACGGTGAAAGTGGTGGGCCGTGTGCCCACCGGATAGCGCCCGGATAGGTGGAGGGTGCGGCACTTGGCGGGCTTGAGTCGCAGTCCCAGCCGGTCCGAGAGGGCTGTCACGACGTTGAGACGGCGCTGCAAGGTGGTGGGGTCCGCAGCGAGCAGAGTCAGATCATCGGCGTAAGCAAGGATGTTGTGCTGCTTATCGCCTCCCTGCACTGCCCTGATGACTGGATCCACCACCAAGTTGAATAGCAGGCCGCTCAGTGGACATCCCTGCCTCAGGCCAGCTCTGATGGGGATAGGCTCCGTGGTGCCAGCTGCTGCCACGACGCAGGTGGTGTTGGCGCGGTAGAGCTCCTCCACGATCTCCGCGAAGGTCTCCCCTGCGCCGGCGCCGCGGACAGCCTCAACGAGGGCCTGATGGGCGACCGAGCCAAAGGCATTGGCGTAGTCGAGGAAACCTACGCACAGCTCCCCACCTTTTGTCCTGGCGTCATCCAGGCGTCCCTGCAGCACGAAGTTGTGTTCAAACACCCCATCGTACGGCAGGAAGCCCTTCTGACACCTGGACAAGACCGCATGGTCGCCCAACCACCGCTGCAGCCGGGTCGTGAGACACCCGGCATACAGTTTGGCGATCGTTCGACCAAGGGCAATGGGTCGCCAGTTTGTAGGATCCTCGCGGTCGCCCTTCTTGTAAATCAGGATCGTCCTCGATGATTTCCAGCTCTGGGGTGTGCGGCGGTGTAAGAGACAGATGTTGAACACCGCCGCCAGGAACCGCCCGTCAGGATCCACCTGCCTCCAGTGGTGGTAGGTCAGACGGTCCTCCCCAGGAGCTGTGCTTTCGCACCTTCGGAGCTTGGCTGCGACTTCGTCTGGCAGGAAGGGGCACGTGTCCATCTCCTCTGTTGTGGGGGCTCGTGACCTGAGGAGCGTTGTGTCCACGGCTACCGGGGCCCAGAGTTCAGTGAAGTGGCCTTGAAGGGTGCCTGGGTTGATGGGGCAGAGCTCGGACGGGCCCTCCGCGATGAGGCGGACAGCCCGTCGCCGGTTTCTCCTGTATAGTCCCTGTATGAGAGAAGCATTGTCGGGGTTTATCTCACGCCGAGGTGGTGTTTGGCGTGAGCCCCGACAGGGCAGCCGAAGATGGTCAACGATGGCTGCCTCGGCGCGGTCCAGGATGGGCTCGAACCGCGCCCATTGCTCCTCCGACACAGGGCTCCGGCCAAGGTCTCGTAGCTCTGCCGTCACCTCCGCCAGGAACCAGGCACTCTCGGGCCCCAGGGTGTCAGCTGCCTCGTCCTGTGTACCGTAGTTGCTGCCGGTGACGTCACCATGGGGCGCTGTCGGTTCGGCGGGTTCTCGCCCCGCTTCGCCAAAGTTGTTTGCGAGTGTCGTCGCCTGCTCGGTAGGCGCCGACAACTCGACGACGCGCCCCATCTGCTGGTTAGCTGGCTCCTCGGTGTCGTCCACAGCTGGGCTGGCGTACTCCTCCGAGGAGCTGACGTCATCGCCTGCCGGTACTGCCTGGTTGGAGTCATCACCCGGCTGGTCGTCACCCGCATTGTCCGCCTGGTGTACAGGCGCGCTCTCCGTGCCGTCGTCGTCCGCAGAGTCGGGCGTCGCTCCGAGTGGAAGCTCCCCCAGGGCCCCATCTCCATCCATAGGAGCAGATGTGACCTCCTGTGAGGGAGGCCCGGTCACGGTGCTTGGGGCAGGGGGGCATTGGTCCGCCGTCAGCTCGCCTTCAGCCTGCGTGGGGGAAACCGCCGACAAAAGGGGGGGATGTGGGGGTGTAGCCGGTCCAGGTGGAGGCTGATGAGGTGGCGTCCTGGTGTCCCCTGCACGGCAGGACTCTCCTGAAGGACCGGCCACAGCGGCTGCTGGTGGTGGACCGGCAGTAGCGTTCTGCCGGGCCAAAAGTGCCTCCTCCCTACGGTGCCGTTGCTCATGATTGTAGAGCCCCTTCCTTGACGTGAAGGAGCTCGAGCAGGTCGGGCACTGGTGCCGGTGAGGGGGGGGAGGGGCAGCAGCTGGAAGGTTCACCAGGCAGCCATGCGTTGTCGGCCGTTTCCCCAGAGTAGCGCCGCAAATGGTGCAGTTGTATACCGTCCGGGTTATGCGCACGCCATGCTCCCCTTCGAGGTGCCGCTGCAGCGACTGGCGGCGCGACGTCCACACTTCTGGGTTGTAGGCGGTCGCGCAGCCCTCCTCGCAGCATAGAAACGTCGCCGGGAGTGGAAAGAAGAGCGTGAGGGTGGTACCCTCACGCTCAGGCTGGCGCTCCTGGACGGGAGGGTCGCCATCGTCCTCGCTGTCGTCGGGAGCAGGGTTGCCCCCGGAGGCCATGTTCCAGCGGCCCCGCTAAGCGGGACAGCCAGAAGATCAGGACGGCCTCATGGGACGCGGCGACCACCGCTGGTCAGGGAGAGTCTCCGGGAGCAGCGGCAGGGAGGCCAGCAGGGCGACCACATAGCTGGCGAGGCGCCGGAGCAGCAGGCGGGAGCAGGGGGCAAGCAGGCGGCCCCGGGCGGTAGCGGCGAGCAAGCGCCGCTAGGCAGGCGGCGAGATGGCAGGCGGCGAGCAGGCAGCAGGCGGGACCAAGCAGCGGAGCGGGCGGCGAGGCCAGCGACGAGCGAGCGCCGCTGGGCAGGCGGCGAGGAGGAGAGCAGACCCAGGCAGCAGGCGGCGGAGCGAGCGCCGAAACCAGGCGAGCAGGACCAGGCGGTGATGGCAGCGAAACACCAGGCAGGCAGGCAGCAATCCGGGCAGCAACAGCAGGCAGCAGGCACCCAAGAGCAGTGGTAGCCGTGGATAGGGCTGGGTGAGGGAAGGGAGAAAGACGCCGCTGTAACCGGGCGGGTTCCGGTTGCTTCCACGAAGATCGAAAGTGCAGGGCGGTCAAGCCACACGACTACACTTTGATCTTAGCCAAAAGGCCGAGAAGCGATGCAATTCATTAGCACGTAATTAAAATCCATTCTTTCACACCTCGTACTTAGTTCTGGCCAAAAGCCGGGCAAACAGTAGCAAAGCAATTCCGACGTCCACCCATGCACAACCAGCATTGTGCACCGACAGCGGCAGCGCTGGCTTCACGGCATTGCTTTTATCCCCAGTCCGCTTGAAGTTTCTAGTTTCGCTTACAAACATGTTAAAACTGAAACCTTCTTTTTCCCAGAGGTCGAAGCCACGCGTGCTTGCTTGCATGCGTACTCTCTATGCGCCCATGACGTCACACCAAATGCTTGCCGGCGAACATTATCAGGCATGTCGCGAGAGATGCTACAGCACTTGTTTTAAAAACTGATGCATAGTGTACATGTCCAACTCGAGCACCAAAGTCTGGAAGGAAAAAAAAAAAAAAAATGATTGTGCAAAATGTGAATACGTCACCCATCCAACATGGCTTCTACGCCGGCTGCCCAAGCAACGCCTCTGCAACGACGCCCACAATCATCGGCAAAAAGGTGAAAAGGTGGTGCCTTTGGCTGCTTCAGCACGCTCAACATATGCCTTGCAAGTTCCGACGTGTCGGAACACCGCACCGAGGTCGACGAAGGTCCTGCCGTGAAAGGCAGACCCGGGAATGCGTGCGAAACGTCTACCGCGTGGGTTGGTTGTGAAGCCGGTGAATGAAGGATCATGTGGCAGAGGGTGACGGAACGTGAGTGTGCGACTTGCCGCTGCGATGTCGTTCAAGCGTTCAACGGGCCGGCAGGTTCTGTCTGTCGTGGTCGAAAACGTCCGAGTTTTGCTGATTCCGAGGGGTAGGAGTGCTATGGTGGCGTGTACGAGGCGCTGGTGCGGCGCTCCGTCGATCGTGCCGGACGGACATGAGGCGGCCGAAGGCGGTCGTCAAGTGGTCGCGGAAATCAGTGGAGAAGTACTCGCCTGCGCTTTTCGTCGAAGA
Organism: Rhipicephalus microplus; assembly: GCF_043290135.1. Taxonomy (NCBI): domain Eukaryota; kingdom Metazoa; phylum Arthropoda; class Arachnida; order Ixodida; family Ixodidae; genus Rhipicephalus; species Rhipicephalus microplus. The sequence continues at coordinate 324,361 of NW_027464739.1, read as the reverse complement.
CTCGCGACAGACGGTCTTCGGGAGACACGGGTGGTTGCACAAATGCGACCGTGCGTCAACGTGCAGCCATATTCGTGGATTATTTCGCCCCATTACGATAGCTTCGTCACTGCGCTCGCTGGTGTTGCTTGTTTTTGTTGACCTTCACTTGTGGCTCACACCCACTGTGGGGGATTGGCTGGTTTGTTGTTCTGCTTCTTCGACTTCTACATACTCGGCTTAGTGAAGCTGTGAGGAGTGACGAGTGGGTACGGAGGCAAAGCGCGCCCGGGGCGTGATCTCACGCGTCCTGGGGTCCACGTCGCTTCAGGTACGTGCGTGGTGCGTCCGTACGTCTAGTGCGCAATTTCCTTGGAACTTCCAGCAACTGGCAATTCCATTGAGGTGAGCGTGCGAGGATGTTCGTTGTAATTAACGAGAGCCAACGGTGGATGAGCTGGTATGAGATGGTGTTCAGAAATGAAGTGTTTGATCAACAAGGCGATGCCCGCCGTGGTGGTCTGATGGCCGTAAGGTACTCGGCTGCTGACCCGCAGGTGGTGGGATCGAATCCCGGCCGCGGCGGCTGCATTTCCCTGTGCTCAGATTAGGGTGCACGTGAAAGAACCCCAGGTGGTCGAAATTTTCCCATAATCATATGGTGGTTTTGGGACGTCAAACCCCAAAGGTCAGTGGACATAGGAAAAGCACATCGGGGCTTTGCCGCTCCACCGTACAGCAGGTGTGTGCGGAGTGGGTCCTGTGGCGTTCTTTGCGATTTTAATTTGTGATGGGGAATAGTGTAGATGCGTAGACGTGGCGAGAGCACGCGTCTTCAGGTTCAGACGCCGCGTGAAGATGTGAAATAAAAATGCCTTCGCTTGCCACTGCAACTGTAAACAGAAACACCAACCAAACCCCATTTTCTAGAGGCTTTTTTATTTTTCGTTGCGAAACGGGTGAATTCGAAAAGCGGAAATAGCTTGGCACATACATACACACTTCTACACACATACATACATACACATCGCACATGCATACACATCGTATACACACTTCTAGCTTTCCTCCGAAACAGTAATGATAATTTCCTCAATAGTTTTATTAATATGAGTAGGAATGTTAAAAAAAATAAGAAACTTGAGTATGTACGTGTGAACATAACAAAATAAAAGAGACCCTCCATATATGAAATACACACGGAAACATTTATTTTCCCAGAGCAATCGTAAGTGTAAACACAGCTAGCGCACTCCCTGCACGCGAATACCGCGTCAGCCGGGGCGGCGTGCCGCCACCGTCTCGGACACTCGACGCACCCACGCCGTTTACCCCGGTATCATGGGTAAATCCGAACACTCCTTCTATCATTGAATTTATTGTCGAACTCACCCCGCAGGGGGTGAGTGGGCCGATCCCGGAGGTAGTGCAATACCGGGCCAACCCGTGGCGGAGGTGAAGCAAGCTTCAAGCACTCCGCCGCATCACAAAAATAAGTTTAATATCTTGGATCCAAATAGGATCCGTATCAGATATTAAGCTGATAAGAACAGATACTACACTTTGATCTTAGCCAAAAGGCCGAGAAGCGATGCAATTCATTAGCACGTAATTAAAATCCATTCTTTCACACCTCGTACTTAGTTCTGGCCAAAAGCCGGGCAAACAGTAGCAAAGCAATTCCGACGTCCACCCATGCACAACCAGCATTGTGCACCGACAGCGGCAGCGCTGGCTTCACGGCATTGCTTTTATCCCCAGTCCGCTTGAAGTTTCTAGTTTCGCTTACAAACATGTTAAAACTGAAACCTTCTTTTTCCCAGAGGTCGAAGCCACGCGTGCTTGCTTGCATGCGTACTCTCTATGCGCCCATGACGTCACACCAAATGCTTGCCGGCGAACATTATCAGGCATGTCGCGAGAGATGCTACAGCACTTGTTTTAAAAACTGATGCATAGTGTACATGTCCAACTCGAGCACCAAAGTCTGGAAGGAAAAAAAAAAAAAAAATGATTGTGCAAAATGTGAATACGTCACCCATCCAACATGGCTTCTACGCCGGCTGCCCAAGCAACGCCTCTGCAACGACGCCCACAATCATCGGCAAAAAGGTGAAAAGGTGGTGCCTTTGGCTGCTTCAGCACGCTCAACATATGCCTTGCAAGTTCCGACGTGTCGGAACACCGCACCGAGGTCGACGAAGGTCCTGCCGTGAAAGGCAGACCCGGGAATGCGTGCGAAACGTCTACCGCGTGGGTTGGTTGTGAAGCCGGTGAATGAAGGATCATGTGGCAGAGGGTGACGGAACGTGAGTGTGCGACTTGCCGCTGCGATGTCGTTCAAGCGTTCAACGGGCCGGCAGGTTCTGTCTGTCGTGGTCGAAAACGTCCGAGTTTTGCTGATTCCGAGGGGTAGGAGTGCTATGGTGGCGTGTACGAGGCGCTGGTGCGGCGCTCCGTCGATCGTGCCGGACGGACATGAGGCGGCCGAAGGCGGTCGTCAAGTGGTCGCGGAAATCAGTGGAGAAGTACTCGCCTGCGCTTTTCGTCGAAGACTCGCGACAGACGGTCTTCGGGAGACACGGGTGGTTGCACAAATGCGACCGTGCGTCAACGTGCAGCCATATTCGTGGATTATTTCGCCCCATTACGATAGCTTCGTCACTGCGCTCGCTGGTGTTGCTTGTTTTTGTTGACCTTCACTTGTGGCTCACACCCACTGTGGGGGATTGGCTGGTTTGTTGTTCTGCTTCTTCGACTTCTACATACTCGGCTTAGTGAAGCTGTGAGGAGTGACGAGTGGGTACGGAGGCAAAGCGCGCCCGGGGCGTGATCTCACGCGTCCTGGGGTCCACGTCGCTTCAGGTACGTGCGTGGTGCGTCCGTACGTCTAGTGCGCAATTTCCTTGGAACTTCCAGCAACTGGCAATTCCATTGAGGTGAGCGTGCGAGGATGTTCGTTGTAATTAACGAGAGCCAACGGTGGATGAGCTGGTATGAGATGGTGTTCAGAAATGAAGTGTTTGATCAACAAGGCGATGCCCGCCGTGGTGGTCTGATGGCCGTAAGGTACTCGGCTGCTGACCCGCAGGTGGTGGGATCGAATCCCGGCCGCGGCGGCTGCATTTCCCTGTGCTCAGATTAGGGTGCACGTGAAAGAACCCCAGGTGGTCGAAATTTTCCCATAATCATATGGTGGTTTTGGGACGTCAAACCCCAAAGGTCAGTGGACATAGGAAAAGCACATCGGGGCTTTGCCGCTCCACCGTACAGCAGGTGTGTGCGGAGTGGGTCCTGTGGCGTTCTTTGCGATTTTAATTTGTGATGGGGAATAGTGTAGATGCGTAGACGTGGCGAGAGCACGCGTCTTCAGGTTCAGACGCCGCGTGAAGATGTGAAATAAAAATGCCTTCGCTTGCCACTGCAACTGTAAACAGAAACACCAACCAAACCCCATTTTCTAGAGGCTTTTTTATTTTTCGTTGCGAAACGGGTGAATTCGAAAAGCGGAAATAGCTTGGCACATACATACACACTTCTACACACATACATACATACACATCGCACATGCATACACATCGTATACACACTTCTAGCTTTCCTCCGAAACAGTAATGATAATTTCCTCAATAGTTTTATTAATATGAGTAGGAATGTTAAAAAAAATAAGAAACTTGAGTATGTACGTGTGAACATAACAAAATAAAAGAGACCCTCCATATATGAAATACACACGGAAACATTTATTTTCCCAGAGCAATCGTAAGTGTAAACACAGCTAGCGCACTCCCTGCACGCGAATACCGCGTCAGCCGGGGCGGCGTGCCGCCACCGTCTCGGACACTCGACGCACCCACGCCGTTTACCCCGGTATCATGGGTAAATCCGAACACTCCTTCTATCATTGAATTTATTGTCGAACTCACCCCGCAGGGGGTGAGTGGGCCGATCCCGGAGGTAGTGCAATACCGGGCCAACCCGTGGCGGAGGTGAAGCAAGCTTCAAGCACTCCGCCGCATCACAAAAATAAGTTTAATATCTTGGATCCAAATAGGATCCGTATCAGATATTAAGCTGATAAGAACAGATACTACACTTTGATCTTAGCCAAAAGGCCGAGAAGCGATGCAATTCATTAGCACGTAATTAAAATCCATTCTTTCACACCTCGTACTTAGTTCTGGCCAAAAGCCGGGCAAACAGTAGCAAAGCAATTCCGACGTCCACCCATGCACAACCAGCATTGTGCACCGACAGCGGCAGCGCTGGCTTCACGGCATTGCTTTTATCCCCAGTCCGCTTGAAGTTTCTAGTTTCGCTTACAAACATGTTAAAACTGAAACCTTCTTTTTCCCAGAGGTCGAAGCCACGCGTGCTTGCTTGCATGCGTACTCTCTATGCGCCCATGACGTCACACCAAATGCTTGCCGGCGAACATTATCAGGCATGTCGCGAGAGATGCTACAGCACTTGTTTTAAAAACTGATGCATAGTGTACATGTCCAACTCGAGCACCAAAGTCTGGAAGGAAAAAAAAAAAAAAAATGATTGTGCAAAATGTGAATACGTCACCCATCCAACATGGCTTCTACGCCGGCTGCCCAAGCAACGCCTCTGCAACGACGCCCACAATCATCGGCAAAAAGGTGAAAAGGTGGTGCCTTTGGCTGCTTCAGCACGCTCAACATATGCCTTGCAAGTTCCGACGTGTCGGAACACCGCACCGAGGTCGACGAAGGTCCTGCCGTGAAAGGCAGACCCGGGAATGCGTGCGAAACGTCTACCGCGTGGGTTGGTTGTGAAGCCGGTGAATGAAGGATCATGTGGCAGAGGGTGACGGAACGTGAGTGTGCGACTTGCCGCTGCGATGTCGTTCAAGCGTTCAACGGGCCGGCAGGTTCTGTCTGTCGTGGTCGAAAACGTCCGAGTTTTGCTGATTCCGAGGGGTAGGAGTGCTATGGTGGCGTGTACGAGGCGCTGGTGCGGCGCTCCGTCGATCGTGCCGGACGGACATGAGGCGGCCGAAGGCGGTCGTCAAGTGGTCGCGGAAATCAGTGGAGAAGTACTCGCCTGCGCTTTTCGTCGAAGACTCGCGACAGACGGTCTTCGGGAGACACGGGTGGTTGCACAAATGCGACCGTGCGTCAACGTGCAGCCATATTCGTGGATTATTTCGCCCCATTACGATAGCTTCGTCACTGCGCTCGCTGGTGTTGCTTGTTTTTGTTGACCTTCACTTGTGGCTCACACCCACTGTGGGGGATTGGCTGGTTTGTTGTTCTGCTTCTTCGACTTCTACATACTCGGCTTAGTGAAGCTGTGAGGAGTGACGAGTGGGTACGGAGGCAAAGCGCGCCCGGGGCGTGATCTCACGCGTCCTGGGGTCCACGTCGCTTCAGGTACGTGCGTGGTGCGTCCGTACGTCTAGTGCGCAATTTCCTTGGAACTTCCAGCAACTGGCAATTCCATTGAGGTGAGCGTGCGAGGATGTTCGTTGTAATTAACGAGAGCCAACGGTGGATGAGCTGGTATGAGATGGTGTTCAGAAATGAAGTGTTTGATCAACAAGGCGATGCCCGCCGTGGTGGTCTGATGGCCGTAAGGTACTCGGCTGCTGACCCGCAGGTGGTGGGATCGAATCCCGGCCGCGGCGGCTGCATTTCCCTGTGCTCAGATTAGGGTGCACGTGAAAGAACCCCAGGTGGTCGAAATTTTCCCATAATCATATGGTGGTTTTGGGACGTCAAACCCCAAAGGTCAGTGGACATAGGAAAAGCACATCGGGGCTTTGCCGCTCCACCGTACAGCAGGTGTGTGCGGAGTGGGTCCTGTGGCGTTCTTTGCGATTTTAATTTGTGATGGGGAATAGTGTAGATGCGTAGACGTGGCGAGAGCACGCGTCTTCAGGTTCAGACGCCGCGTGAAGATGTGAAATAAAAATGCCTTCGCTTGCCACTGCAACTGTAAACAGAAACACCAACCAAACCCCATTTTCTAGAGGCTTTTTTATTTTTCGTTGCGAAACGGGTGAATTCGAAAAGCGGAAATAGCTTGGCACATACATACACACTTCTACACACATACATACATACACATCGCACATGCATACACATCGTATACACACTTCTAGCTTTCCTCCGAAACAGTAATGATAATTTCCTCAATAGTTTTATTAATATGAGTAGGAATGTTAAAAAAAATAAGAAACTTGAGTATGTACGTGTGAACATAACAAAATAAAAGAGACCCTCCATATATGAAATACACACGGAAACATTTATTTTCCCAGAGCAATCGTAAGTGTAAACACAGCTAGCGCACTCCCTGCACGCGAATACCGCGTCAGCCGGGGCGGCGTGCCGCCACCGTCTCGGACACTCGACGCACCCACGCCGTTTACCCCGGTATCATGGGTAAATCCGAACACTCCTTCTATCATTGAATTTATTGTCGAACTCACCCCGCAGGGGGTGAGTGGGCCGATCCCGGAGGTAGTGCAATACCGGGCCAACCCGTGGCGGAGGTGAAGCAAGCTTCAAGCACTCCGCCGCATCACAAAAATAAGTTTAATATCTTGGATCCAAATAGGATCCGTATCAGATATTAAGCTGATAAGAACAGATACTACACTTTGATCTTAGCCAAAAGGCCGAGAAGCGATGCAATTCATTAGCACGTAATTAAAATCCATTCTTTCACACCTCGTACTTAGTTCTGGCCAAAAGCCGGGCAAACAGTAGCAAAGCAATTCCGACGTCCACCCATGCACAACCAGCATTGTGCACCGACAGCGGCAGCGCTGGCTTCACGGCATTGCTTTTATCCCCAGTCCGCTTGAAGTTTCTAGTTTCGCTTACAAACATGTTAAAACTGAAACCTTCTTTTTCCCAGAGGTCGAAGCCACGCGTGCTTGCTTGCATGCGTACTCTCTATGCGCCCATGACGTCACACCAAATGCTTGCCGGCGAACATTATCAGGCATGTCGCGAGAGATGCTACAGCACTTGTTTTAAAAACTGATGCATAGTGTACATGTCCAACTCGAGCACCAAAGTCTGGAAGGAAAAAAAAAAAAAAATGATTGTGCAAAATGTGAATACGTCACCCATCCAACATGGCTTCTACGCCGGCTGCCCAAGCAACGCCTCTGCAACGACGCCCACAATCATCGGCAAAAAGGTGAAAAGGTGGTGCCTTTGGCTGCTTCAGCACGCTCAACATATGCCTTGCAAGTTCCGACGTGTCGGAACACCGCACCGAGGTCGACGAAGGTCCTGCCGTGAAAGGCAGACCCGGGAATGCGTGCGAAACGTCTACCGCGTGGGTTGGTTGTGAAGCCGGTGAATGAAGGATCATGTGGCAGAGGGTGACGGAACGTGAGTGTGCGACTTGCCGCTGCGATGTCGTTCAAGCGTTCAACGGGCCGGCAGGTTCTGTCTGTCGTGGTCGAAAACGTCCGAGTTTTGCTGATTCCGAGGGGTAGGAGTGCTATGGTGGCGTGTACGAGGCGCTGGTGCGGCGCTCCGTCGATCGTGCCGGACGGACATGAGGCGGCCGAAGGCGGTCGTCAAGTGGTCGCGGAAATCAGTGGAGAAGTACTCGCCTGCGCTTTTCGTCGAAGACTCGCGACAGACGGTCTTCGGGAGACACGGGTGGTTGCACAAATGCGACCGTGCGTCAACGTGCAGCCATATTCGTGGATTATTTCGCCCCATTACGATAGCTTCGTCACTGCGCTCGCTGGTGTTGCTTGTTTTTGTTGACCTTCACTTGTGGCTCACACCCACTGTGGGGGATTGGCTGGTTTGTTGTTCTGCTTCTTCGACTTCTACATACTCGGCTTAGTGAAGCTGTGAGGAGTGACGAGTGGGTACGGAGGCAAAGCGCGCCCGGGGCGTGATCTCACGCGTCCTGGGGTCCACGTCGCTTCAGGTACGTGCGTGGTGCGTCCGTACGTCTAGTGCGCAATTTCCTTGGAACTTCCAGCAACTGGCAATTCCATTGAGGTGAGCGTGCGAGGATGTTCGTTGTAATTAACGAGAGCCAACGGTGGATGAGCTGGTATGAGATGGTGTTCAGAAATGAAGTGTTTGATCAACAAGGCGATGCCCGCCGTGGTGGTCTGATGGCCGTAAGGTACTCGGCTGCTGACCCGCAGGTGGTGGGATCGAATCCCGGCCGCGGCGGCTGCATTTCCCTGTGCTCAGATTAGGGTGCACGTGAAAGAACCCCAGGTGGTCGAAATTTTCCCATAATCATATGGTGGTTTTGGGACGTCAAACCCCAAAGGTCAGTGGACATAGGAAAAGCACATCGGGGCTTTGCCGCTCCACCGTACAGCAGGTGTGTGCGGAGTGGGTCCTGTGGCGTTCTTTGCGATTTTAATTTGTGATGGGGAATAGTGTAGATGCGTAGACGTGGCGAGAGCACGCGTCTTCAGGTTCAGACGCCGCGTGAAGATGTGAAATAAAAATGCCTTCGCTTGCCACTGCAACTGTAAACAGAAACACCAACCAAACCCCATTTTCTAGAGGCTTTTTTATTTTTCGTTGCGAAACGGGTGAATTCGAAAAGCGGAAATAGCTTGGCACATACATACACACTTCTACACACATACATACATACACATCGCACATGCATACACATCGTATACACACTTCTAGCTTTCCTCCGAAACAGTAATGATAATTTCCTCAATAGTTTTATTAATATGAGTAGGAATGTTAAAAAAAATAAGAAACTTGAGTATGTACGTGTGAACATAACAAAATAAAAGAGACCCTCCATATATGAAATACACACGGAAACATTTATTTTCCCAGAGCAATCGTAAGTGTAAACACAGCTAGCGCACTCCCTGCACGCGAATACCGCGTCAGCCGGGGCGGCGTGCCGCCACCGTCTCGGACACTCGACGCACCCACGCCGTTTACCCCGGTATCATGGGTAAATCCGAACACTCCTTCTATCATTGAATTTATTGTCGAACTCACCCCGCAGGGGGTGAGTGGGCCGATCCCGGAGGTAGTGCAATACCGGGCCAACCCGTGGCGGAGGTGAAGCAAGCTTCAAGCACTCCGCCGCATCACAAAAATAAGTTTAATATCTTGGATCCAAATAGGATCCGTATCAGATATTAAGCTGATAAGAACAGATACTACACTTTGATCTTAGCCAAAAGGCCGAGAAGCGATGCAATTCATTAGCACGTAATTAAAATCCATTCTTTCACACCTCGTACTTAGTTCTGGCCAAAAGCCGGGCAAACAGTAGCAAAGCAATTCCGACGTCCACCCATGCACAACCAGCATTGTGCACCGACAGCGGCAGCGCTGGCTTCACGGCATTGCTTTTATCCCCAGTCCGCTTGAAGTTTCTAGTTTCGCTTACAAACATGTTAAAACTGAAACCTTCTTTTTCCCAGAGGTCGAAGCCACGCGTGCTTGCTTGCATGCGTACTCTCTATGCGCCCATGACGTCACACCAAATGCTTGCCGGCGAACATTATCAGGCATGTCGCGAGAGATGCTACAGCACTTGTTTTAAAAACTGATGCATAGTGTACATGTCCAACTCGAGCACCAAAGTCTGGAAGGAAAAAAAAAAAAAAAATGATTGTGCAAAATGTGAATACGTCACCCATCCAACATGGCTTCTACGCCGGCTGCCCAAGCAACGCCTCTGCAACGACGCCCACAATCATCGGCAAAAAGGTGAAAAGGTGGTGCCTTTGGCTGCTTCAGCACGCTCAACATATGCCTTGCAAGTTCCGACGTGTCGGAACACCGCACCGAGGTCGACGAAGGTCCTGCCGTGAAAGGCAGACCCGGGAATGCGTGCGAAACGTCTACCGCGTGGGTTGGTTGTGAAGCCGGTGAATGAAGGATCATGTGGCAGAGGGTGACGGAACGTGAGTGTGCGACTTGCCGCTGCGATGTCGTTCAAGCGTTCAACGGGCCGGCAGGTTCTGTCTGTCGTGGTCGAAAACGTCCGAGTTTTGCTGATTCCGAGGGGTAGGAGTGCTATGGTGGCGTGTACGAGGCGCTGGTGCGGCGCTCCGTCGATCGTGCCGGACGGACATGAGGCGGCCGAAGGCGGTCGTCAAGTGGTCGCGGAAATCAGTGGAGAAGTACTCGCCTGCGCTTTTCGTCGAAGACTCGCGACAGACGGTCTTCGGGAGACACGGGTGGTTGCACAAATGCGACCGTGCGTCAACGTGCAGCCATATTCGTGGATTATTTCGCCCCATTACGATAGCTTCGTCACTGCGCTCGCTGGTGTTGCTTGTTTTTGTTGACCTTCACTTGTGGCTCACACCCACTGTGGGGGATTGGCTGGTTTGTTGTTCTGCTTCTTCGACTTCTACATACTCGGCTTAGTGAAGCTGTGAGGAGTGACGAGTGGGTACGGAGGCAAAGCGCGCCCGGGGCGTGATCTCACGCGTCCTGGGGTCCACGTCGCTTCAGGTACGTGCGTGGTGCGTCCGTACGTCTAGTGCGCAATTTCCTTGGAACTTCCAGCAACTGGCAATTCCATTGAGGTGAGCGTGCGAGGATGTTCGTTGTAATTAACGAGAGCCAACGGTGGATGAGCTGGTATGAGATGGTGTTCAGAAATGAAGTGTTTGATCAACAAGGCGATGCCCGCCGTGGTGGTCTGATGGCCGTAAGGTACTCGGCTGCTGACCCGCAGGTGGTGGGATCGAATCCCGGCCGCGGCGGCTGCATTTCCCTGTGCTCAGATTAGGGTGCACGTGAAAGAACCCCAGGTGGTCGAAATTTTCCCATAATCATATGGTGGTTTTGGGACGTCAAACCCCAAAGGTCAGTGGACATAGGAAAAGCACATCGGGGCTTTGCCGCTCCACCGTACAGCAGGTGTGTGCGGAGTGGGTCCTGTGGCGTTCTTTGCGATTTTAATTTGTGATGGGGAATAGTGTAGATGCGTAGACGTGGCGAGAGCACGCGTCTTCAGGTTCAGACGCCGCGTGAAGATGTGAAATAAAAATGCCTTCGCTTGCCACTGCAACTGTAAACAGAAACACCAACCAAACCCCATTTTCTAGAGGCTTTTTTATTTTTCGTTGCGAAACGGGTGAATTCGAAAAGCGGAAATAGCTTGGCACATACATACACACTTCTACACACATACATACATACACATCGCACATGCATACACATCGTATACACACTTCTAGCTTTCCTCCGAAACAGTAATGATAATTTCCTCAATAGTTTTATTAATATGAGTAGGAATGTTAAAAAAAATAAGAAACTTGAGTATGTACGTGTGAACATAACAAAATAAAAGAGACCCTCCATATATGAAATACACACGGAAACATTTATTTTCCCAGAGCAATCGTAAGTGTAAACACAGCTAGCGCACTCCCTGCACGCGAATACCGCGTCAGCCGGGGCGGCGTGCCGCCACCGTCTCGGACACTCGACGCACCCACGCCGTTTACCCCGGTATCATGGGTAAATCCGAACACTCCTTCTATCATTGAATTTATTGTCGAACTCACCCCGCAGGGGGTGAGTGGGCCGATCCCGGAGGTAGTGCAATACCGGGCCAACCCGTGGCGGAGGTGAAGCAAGCTTCAAGCACTCCGCCGCATCACAAAAATAAGTTTAATATCTTGGATCCAAATAGGATCCGTATCAGATATTAAGCTGATAAGAACAGATACTACACAAGGAGAAGTTTATTCAACTCTCAACGCATGAAACAAAAAAAACAGTACAGTATGCACCGCCGGGTAATCGGCTGATAACTACATCAAATACATGAGTTACTTATAGCACAGAAAAAAAACAAAGTAACATTGAACAACGGATGTGTGTATATACAAAGGTGAGTAAACAAGGCGTACAGAGAAACGAAAAAAACACGCGGGCTATATACATATATACAATGCCGGGAAAACAAGATGAGCAATGGATATCAGTTTCCCCACGAATGAATATAGACGCTGGGGGGGGGGGGGGGGGGTACACAACAAGGTCTGAGTTACACCTCAAAAGATTGACACATGGGATGCATGTAGAACGCACAACTTAAACATAAGGTGTTGGAGCCGGAGGGGGGGGGGGGGGGGTTAGAAGGGAGTGATTGGGGCGGCTAGCTTGCCGTCCCTGAGGAAGAAAAATTTCGTATGCCAGCGACGGAGGAACTTTTCCTCGCCGCTGGCTTCGAGTTCGGCCGATAAATAGGCCCACAGCAGCCTTCGGATCCTCGAGACTGCCGGAAACGCGGCTCGTACTGGTTTCCTGCGCGCTTCCGCAAGCGATCGCCTCTGCCATAAAACCAACACTGTGAAAATCACCACGAGTTGGGCGAAGGCGCCTTTGTTACGTTTGTGGTTGGGAGGGGTGCGGATGCCGAAGGAGTGGGCCACCATGCGCCACACGGGTTTCACCGCGACGCATTCAAACAACGCGTGCTCCTGCGTTTCCACGACGCGACAGTTGGGGCAGCTAGCATTCGGGACTATGCCTAATTTGTTAAGGCGCTGTCTTGTAGGTAGGACGTGCCAGGCCTTTTTAAGGAGCAAATCGTGCGCCTCGCGGGGGATGCCGCAACGGAGGGAGCCAAGTTCGCTCTGCGCGCGCTTGGCCCGTTTTCGGTCGGCATCGCTTAGCTGGTTCATCGTGATGGCCTCGACGATGCGTGCTGGCGGGTCTTCGTCTACGTCACAGCCGGGTAGTTCATTCCCCAACATGCGCATTGTTGCCGCTGCCGTTTTATAGTAGGGCGCGGGTGCTTCAGCAAAAGGACCGGTGTGTCGGCCAGCGTCCAGCCAGTCGTGCCTGGCACCGCTCCAGTAGAGGAGGAGGTTGTGGCCAACGTAATCGCTCGCGCGCGCGAGCGCTCGGGCGGTTTTAAGGGCTAGAATTCTGCCTACGCTCTGTACATGTGGAAGGCCGAGACCCCCTTCGGATACTGCCAGGTGTAAGAGGTGTCTTTTTAAAGGTGGCGGTTTCCCTTCCCACAAGTACGCCGTGATGAGCTTGGACAGCTGGTTTATCGTCCTTGCGGGCATCACTGCTACTCGACTTGCGTACAAAGCAAGTGCGCAAATACTCGTTTTAACCGCCAGCGCTTTCTCGCGCAACGAGAGGTCTCGCAGGCCTGCACGCTCTGCCATTTGAGCGGCCCTTTCAAGGACGCGGGACCACGTTGACGGTGCGACTCCCTCGCTCGAAAAATATATACCGAGTACCTTTACTGTGTTGACCGCTTGAAAGGTGCCGATGGCATGCGCAGGGAAATTGCCGAAGCGAAGGGCCCTGCACTTTTCCTCGTTCAGCTGCGCTCCGGACGCTGCCGCGTAGAATGCGAAGAGCTGACGAAAACGGTCGAGGCTACTGGCGTCCCTCACGAAAAGGGAGATGTCATCGGCATAACCAAGGATCTTTAGTTCCGCAGTTCCTGTGAGCGGGAGGCCCCGAATACGCGTGTCACCGGCTACGGACGTGAGCAGGGGCTCTATGGAAAGCACAAACAGGGTCGGGCCAAGTGGGCATCCCTGTCTGATCCCACGCGTGTACTGGAAGGTGTCCGTAGTGGAGCCGTTCACAACCACATGGCACCTGAGGTCCGAGTACAGGAGCTTGATGATGTTAACAAACCCTGCCGGGAGGCCAAACTCTCGGAGCGTTTCGAACAGGTAGGCGTGCCTGACCCGGTCGAAGGCCTTGGCCTGGTCGAGGGAAAGAAAAGCTCCTGATACTCTTTTCTCGGTGGCGTACTGAAAGGCGTCTCTAGTCATGTTCAGGTTGGCAAACAGTGATCTGCCCGGAACTGCGCAGGTTTGGTGCGGCGCGATGATGTCCGGCAGAAAGGTCTTTAAACGGCTGTTTAGAATAGAGGCGACAATCTTGTAATCCGCATTCAGTAGCGTGATAGGGCGCCATGACGTGGGGTCGTTCGGTGGTGAGCCTTCCTTAAGTATCAGGACCACGCGCCCCATGGCAAACGAGGCGGGTTTCGCGTGGCCTTCGAGAATGCTGTTGATTACGCCAAGTAGCGGCTCGCTCAGGATACTAAAAAAGGTCGCATAAAACCCTGCAGTGAGGCCATCCGCGCCGGGAGCTGAGTTCGGTGGCATAGACTGGATGGCGGCCCACAATTCCTGCATCGTCGCTGCGCCGCATAAGGTCGGGCATTCACCTTCATCGAGGTGTTTCAAGAATTGGTACAGTTCTGACCGGTGCGGTAGCTCCGATGAGGTCGTTATGGGCTCCGGTTCGCGGAAAGCGGTCTCGAAGTGGCGTCGAAAGGTCGCCTCGATCTCTGCTGGGTCTTCCGTGAGTGTGCCGTCTGGGCGCCTTACTTGTAGGATCCGTACTGAGCCGTTGCCGCTTACTTCGCGCAGGTCCTCTTCCCGGTGCCCCTCTGAGGTGGTTCGGAACGCGCACTTCTCGCCGGTGATGGCTCGTTGCAGTCGTGCATGCTGTACCTTAAGCGCGGCAAGATAGTCGCGAGTGCAGGAAGTGAGACACTCGGCGTTCTGGACGATGCGCATCCTGCGCAGCAGCTCGTTCATCTGAGCCGTAATGCGTTTTTTTCTCGCTCTGCCCTCTTGTTGTAAATGCGCCTTCCAGGTCGCCTTGAGGTCGTCCCAGACGGCCGGGGTCACTCGGGGGGTCGCTCTGATTGTGGCTTCAATGCGTTGCTGCATCAGGGGGGTGGAAACCGGGTCATTTAATAAAGCCGGATCTAGGCGCCACGACGCGTTTGCTGGACTGGGGCCGGGCTTCCCGCGCACGGTTGTCACCAACGGGACGTGATCCGAAATGCCCGCCAAGGCAGGAGGCAACGGGAGCACCTCACACGCCTCAAGGGAAGGTAACAAAAGGTCAGGTAAGTAGGCGCGGTCGAGCCTACTGGCGGTGGTCCTCGACATGCGAGTGGGACCGAATGCGTTATCATGCTGGAGAACCCATGCATCCGAGAGTCGCAGTCGGCGAAGGAGTCTGACAAGGTCTTTCGCGTGGTAGGCTGAGCCTCCGCGACCTGGGCCCCTGATGTCCCTTGTGGTGTCGACGACACAGTTGAAGTCGCCGAGGACTACATGCGGGAGGGGCGCTTGCAAGGACTCGCCGAGCTCTCTAAAAAAGGTGTTCGTTTCCGTTCTCGTTGTTGGCGCGTACACATTAACGAGCCGTACTTTGCGACCGTCGATGAAGATGTCCAGGATTAGCGTACGGCCGTCGGCGCCAAACACGCAATGAGCCTTTTGCCTGAACCTTCCAGAGACGAAGACGACTCCGACCCCGCATGACTTGGCCCGCGTCAAGGAAAAGAAGGCATCGACCTGGCAAAGGTTCCGAAAAAGGGTGACATCGAGGAGGGAACGGAAATTCGCCTCTTGGACGAACAGCAGGTCAATGTCATGGAGCTTGGCCAAAGAGATGACGGCGGTTTGCTTCGTCTTATCGCGGAACCCGCGTACGTTCCAGGTGGCGAAACGCAGCCGGTCAGCCATAAAGCGGAGCTAGGAGGGGAGAGGGGGCGAGTTTACGAAAGGGTGAGTGCATGGCGCGCCAGGGGAAAGGGACACAGAGGGAGAAGGAAGGGAGCGCAGTGGGGGAAGGGCGCTGCCATCCGGGGTGGGGTCGGCGTACTAGGCGCTGGAATCGCCGGCTTGAGGGGGCGGGTCCCCTTCGCTCTCCGCGCGCTCGCCCAACTTCTGTGATTTCGCTTTCGGAGGGGCGTCGCTGTCGCTGCTCCTCGCGCCGAGCCCGGCCCGTCGCTGCTTCGTCTCTCCGCTCGTCGCTCGTTCTCTCGGATCGCTCTTAACACCCTCTCCTGTGCGTCGGCGCGAGCGCGAGCGCGAGCGTGTCCTCTGATCGCGGCCAGTCGCGGTCTGAGCTGTAATCGGGTCCCGGTTTCGGCAGAGACTGGGCAACGCATGGTCAGAGGAGGGCGCAGGGAGGGGTATCAGGCTTGGTTGAGCGCGGACTTCAGGGAGCACGTAGTACCCGCGACTCACGATGGGCAAGTCCTCTCGGGCGGGGTCTTGGCTCCTTTCTTCCAAGTCCAGGGGAGTGACTGGAGCCAGCACGTTAGTGGGTGGGTTTGCGACAAGGAGGCTCGCTGCTTCTTGCTCAGAGGCACCAGTAAGGGCTTTAGGCGCGACAGAGGAACCCTGGCGGCCGGGCCCGCCTAGCGGGCGTGCGGGCTGCGTGGTGGGTGACGATTGTGCAGAGACCGTCTCGAGGTCACTGGTGTCTGTTTCAGACGACGTGGTGGCGACGTCGTCAACGCTTCCCGGCTTCTCCCCTTCGTTGGCAGACGAAGTGTCCGCACTGCTGCCTGTGGGCGGGCCAGTATTGCAGTTGCGGTCCTCGGGTGGGAGCCCCTTCCCAATGGTGCGAGGTGCAGTCCTTGGCGATAGCACCTGTAGGCGTGGGGCACTGGCGGCCTTCGATACGGCAGGGCCGCTTACATGTACAAGTGAGGGGGTGGTATCAGTCAGTGTGGGGAAACCGCGGGCGGCAGACGCGTAAGAGCGCCTCCGAAAACACTCGCGCGTCCCGTGGTGGCCGCCACAGCGTTTACATTCGGCCTCGCAGCCCTCCGTATCGTGGCCAAAAATGCCACACCGTCTGCAGTACGCGGCAGAACATGCGGTCGCCATATGTCCGACCTCGCCGCAGCGGGCGCACACGCGACGCATCCCACGGTATTCACACATGACTTTGTGCCCCGCTATTGTCATGAAATTAGGAACAGGCCGGGACATTTCTATTTTGACTAGCCTCACACCATTTAGCTTAGTCTGGCGAGTCGCCAAGGTGGCGAAGGAAATGCTCTTAATTTTGCCGAAAGGGGCAAGAGCATTACTAAGGGCCTCATCAGACAAGAAAGCCGGGTAGCGGTAGACGTTCACGTACGTTACCGGCGGCCCGACTGCCTCTACCGGCACCTTCACCCCATTCACCGTGAAACCCTCCGCCACCATTAGGCTCGTCGCCTGACTAGCATTGCGAGTACACACAAGGAACTTTGCGCCCCCCATGTGCTGAAGCACGAATACACTATCATCACCAGCGGTTAATTCTACTGCATCAATCAGATCGTCAACAGAGACATCGCCCTCGGGCGCGGAAAACATGAAACAATTCTCCCTCACCGGGAGCTCAACTGGCATGGCCATACTGGTGGGCGGATCCCGCAAGCCGCCGGGGGGGGCGAGGCTCTGGGACGACTCGTGACGTGCAGTCAAGCTGCACACTGGTAGGCAGCGGCTCAGCTGAGGCGGGGGCCGCTTGGGGTCTGGTGATGGCAGGGGTCGCCGCTAGGAGCTCCGGGGCAGCAGGGGCGGACCGGGGGCCTGGCTCGACCTGGCATGTAGAGGGTCTCCGGGCGGGAAGGCCCGAAACCCAAGGGTGGCAGCCGCGTGCACGAGGCTGCGGCGGCGAAGGGCTTGCACTGGTTCTGGGGCTCGAACTCCGAGAGGGCCCGGGGGCCGACGCCGACGTGACGTGACCCCGGGACTCGCGCGAGGGCTCGTAAAAAACAGCTAACTCGACACTTTGATCTTAGCCAAAAGGCCGAGAAGCGATGCAATTCATTAGCACGTAATTAAAATCCATTCTTTCACACCTCGTACTTAGTTCTGGCCAAAAGCCGGGCAAACAGTAGCAAAGCAATTCCGACGTCCACCCATGCACAACCAGCATTGTGCACCGACAGCGGCAGCGCTGGCTTCACGGCATTGCTTTTATCCCCAGTCCGCTTGAAGTTTCTAGTTTCGCTTACAAACATGTTAAAACTGAAACCTTCTTTTTCCCAGAGGTCGAAGCCACGCGTGCTTGCTTGCATGCGTACTCTCTATGCGCCCATGACGTCACACCAAATGCTTGCCGGCGAACATTATCAGGCATGTCGCGAGAGATGCTACAGCACTTGTTTTAAAAACTGATGCATAGTGTACATGTCCAACTCGAGCACCAAAGTCTGGAAGGAAAAAAAAAAAAAAATGATTGTGCAAAATGTGAATACGTCACCCATCCAACATGGCTTCTACGCCGGCTGCCCAAGCAACGCCTCTGCAACGACGCCCACAATCATCGGCAAAAAGGTGAAAAGGTGGTGCCTTTGGCTGCTTCAGCACGCTCAACATATGCCTTGCAAGTTCCGACGTGTCGGAACACCGCACCGAGGTCGACGAAGGTCCTGCCGTGAAAGGCAGACCCGGGAATGCGTGCGAAACGTCTACCGCGTGGGTTGGTTGTGAAGCCGGTGAATGAAGGATCATGTGGCAGAGGGTGACGGAACGTGAGTGTGCGACTTGCCGCTGCGATGTCGTTCAAGCGTTCAACGGGCCGGCAGGTTCTGTCTGTCGTGGTCGAAAACGTCCGAGTTTTGCTGATTCCGAGGGGTAGGAGTGCTATGGTGGCGTGTACGAGGCGCTGGTGCGGCGCTCCGTCGATCGTGCCGGACGGACATGAGGCGGCCGAAGGCGGTCGTCAAGTGGTCGCGGAAATCAGTGGAGAAGTACTCGCCTGCGCTTTTCGTCGAAGACTCGCGACAGACGGTCTTCGGGAGACACGGGTGGTTGCACAAATGCGACCGTGCGTCAACGTGCAGCCATATTCGTGGATTATTTCGCCCCATTACGATAGCTTCGTCACTGCGCTCGCTGGTGTTGCTTGTTTTTGTTGACCTTCACTTGTGGCTCACACCCACTGTGGGGGATTGGCTGGTTTGTTGTTCTGCTTCTTCGACTTCTACATACTCGGCTTAGTGAAGCTGTGAGGAGTGACGAGTGGGTACGGAGGCAAAGCGCGCCCGGGGCGTGATCTCACGCGTCCTGGGGTCCACGTCGCTTCAGGTACGTGCGTGGTGCGTCCGTACGTCTAGTGCGCAATTTCCTTGGAACTTCCAGCAACTGGCAATTCCATTGAGGTGAGCGTGCGAGGATGTTCGTTGTAATTAACGAGAGCCAACGGTGGATGAGCTGGTATGAGATGGTGTTCAGAAATGAAGTGTTTGATCAACAAGGCGATGCCCGCCGTGGTGGTCTGATGGCCGTAAGGTACTCGGCTGCTGACCCGCAGGTGGTGGGATCGAATCCCGGCCGCGGCGGCTGCATTTCCCTGTGCTCAGATTAGGGTGCACGTGAAAGAACCCCAGGTGGTCGAAATTTTCCCATAATCATATGGTGGTTTTGGGACGTCAAACCCCAAAGGTCAGTGGACATAGGAAAAGCACATCGGGGCTTTGCCGCTCCACCGTACAGCAGGTGTGTGCGGAGTGGGTCCTGTGGCGTTCTTTGCGATTTTAATTTGTGATGGGGAATAGTGTAGATGCGTAGACGTGGCGAGAGCACGCGTCTTCAGGTTCAGACGCCGCGTGAAGATGTGAAATAAAAATGCCTTCGCTTGCCACTGCAACTGTAAACAGAAACACCAACCAAACCCCATTTTCTAGAGGCTTTTTTATTTTTCGTTGCGAAACGGGTGAATTCGAAAAGCGGAAATAGCTTGGCACATACATACACACTTCTACACACATACATACATACACATCGCACATGCATACACATCGTATACACACTTCTAGCTTTCCTCCGAAACAGTAATGATAATTTCCTCAATAGTTTTATTAATATGAGTAGGAATGTTAAAAAAAATAAGAAACTTGAGTATGTACGTGTGAACATAACAAAATAAAAGAGACCCTCCATATATGAAATACACACGGAAACATTTATTTTCCCAGAGCAATCGTAAGTGTAAACACAGCTAGCGCACTCCCTGCACGCGAATACCGCGTCAGCCGGGGCGGCGTGCCGCCACCGTCTCGGACACTCGACGCACCCACGCCGTTTACCCCGGTATCATGGGTAAATCCGAACACTCCTTCTATCATTGAATTTATTGTCGAACTCACCCCGCAGGGGGTGAGTGGGCCGATCCCGGAGGTAGTGCAATACCGGGCCAACCCGTGGCGGAGGTGAAGCAAGCTTCAAGCACTCCGCCGCATCACAAAAATAAGTTTAATATCTTGGATCCAAATAGGATCCGTATCAGATATTAAGCTGATAAGAACAGATACTACACTTTGATCTTAGCCAAAAGGCCGAGAAGCGATGCAATTCATTAGCACGTAATTAAAATCCATTCTTTCACACCTCGTACTTAGTTCTGGCCAAAAGCCGGGCAAACAGTAGCAAAGCAATTCCGACGTCCACCCATGCACAACCAGCATTGTGCACCGACAGCGGCAGCGCTGGCTTCACGGCATTGCTTTTATCCCCAGTCCGCTTGAAGTTTCTAGTTTCGCTTACAAACATGTTAAAACTGAAACCTTCTTTTTCCCAGAGGTCGAAGCCACGCGTGCTTGCTTGCATGCGTACTCTCTATGCGCCCATGACGTCACACCAAATGCTTGCCGGCGAACATTATCAGGCATGTCGCGAGAGATGCTACAGCACTTGTTTTAAAAACTGATGCATAGTGTACATGTCCAACTCGAGCACCAAAGTCTGGAAGGAAAAAAAAAAAAAAATGATTGTGCAAAATGTGAATACGTCACCCATCCAACATGGCTTCTACGCCGGCTGCCCAAGCAACGCCTCTGCAACGACGCCCACAATCATCGGCAAAAAGGTGAAAAGGTGGTGCCTTTGGCTGCTTCAGCACGCTCAACATATGCCTTGCAAGTTCCGACGTGTCGGAACACCGCACCGAGGTCGACGAAGGTCCTGCCGTGAAAGGCAGACCCGGGAATGCGTGCGAAACGTCTACCGCGTGGGTTGGTTGTGAAGCCGGTGAATGAAGGATCATGTGGCAGAGGGTGACGGAACGTGAGTGTGCGACTTGCCGCTGCGATGTCGTTCAAGCGTTCAACGGGCCGGCAGGTTCTGTCTGTCGTGGTCGAAAACGTCCGAGTTTTGCTGATTCCGAGGGGTAGGAGTGCTATGGTGGCGTGTACGAGGCGCTGGTGCGGCGCTCCGTCGATCGTGCCGGACGGACATGAGGCGGCCGAAGGCGGTCGTCAAGTGGTCGCGGAAATCAGTGGAGAAGTACTCGCCTGCGCTTTTCGTCGAAGACTCGCGACAGACGGTCTTCGGGAGACACGGGTGGTTGCACAAATGCGACCGTGCGTCAACGTGCAGCCATATTCGTGGATTATTTCGCCCCATTACGATAGCTTCGTCACTGCGCTCGCTGGTGTTGCTTGTTTTTGTTGACCTTCACTTGTGGCTCACACCCACTGTGGGGGATTGGCTGGTTTGTTGTTCTGCTTCTTCGACTTCTACATACTCGGCTTAGTGAAGCTGTGAGGAGTGACGAGTGGGTACGGAGGCAAAGCGCGCCCGGGGCGTGATCTCACGCGTCCTGGGGTCCACGTCGCTTCAGGTACGTGCGTGGTGCGTCCGTACGTCTAGTGCGCAATTTCCTTGGAACTTCCAGCAACTGGCAATTCCATTGAGGTGAGCGTGCGAGGATGTTCGTTGTAATTAACGAGAGCCAACGGTGGATGAGCTGGTATGAGATGGTGTTCAGAAATGAAGTGTTTGATCAACAAGGCGATGCCCGCCGTGGTGGTCTGATGGCCGTAAGGTACTCGGCTGCTGACCCGCAGGTGGTGGGATCGAATCCCGGCCGCGGCGGCTGCATTTCCCTGTGCTCAGATTAGGGTGCACGTGAAAGAACCCCAGGTGGTCGAAATTTTCCCATAATCATATGGTGGTTTTGGGACGTCAAACCCCAAAGGTCAGTGGACATAGGAAAAGCACATCGGGGCTTTGCCGCTCCACCGTACAGCAGGTGTGTGCGGAGTGGGTCCTGTGGCGTTCTTTGCGATTTTAATTTGTGATGGGGAATAGTGTAGATGCGTAGACGTGGCGAGAGCACGCGTCTTCAGGTTCAGACGCCGCGTGAAGATGTGAAATAAAAATGCCTTCGCTTGCCACTGCAACTGTAAACAGAAACACCAACCAAACCCCATTTTCTAGAGGCTTTTTTATTTTTCGTTGCGAAACGGGTGAATTCGAAAAGCGGAAATAGCTTGGCACATACATACACACTTCTACACACATACATACATACACATCGCACATGCATACACATCGTATACACACTTCTAGCTTTCCTCCGAAACAGTAATGATAATTTCCTCAATAGTTTTATTAATATGAGTAGGAATGTTAAAAAAAATAAGAAACTTGAGTATGTACGTGTGAACATAACAAAATAAAAGAGACCCTCCATATATGAAATACACACGGAAACATTTATTTTCCCAGAGCAATCGTAAGTGTAAACACAGCTAGCGCACTCCCTGCACGCGAATACCGCGTCAGCCGGGGCGGCGTGCCGCCACCGTCTCGGACACTCGACGCACCCACGCCGTTTACCCCGGTATCATGGGTAAATCCGAACACTCCTTCTATCATTGAATTTATTGTCGAACTCACCCCGCAGGGGGTGAGTGGGCCGATCCCGGAGGTAGTGCAATACCGGGCCAACCCGTGGCGGAGGTGAAGCAAGCTTCAAGCACTCCGCCGCATCACAAAAATAAGTTTAATATCTTGGATCCAAATAGGATCCGTATCAGATATTAAGCTGATAAGAACAGAGTGAGGTTGTCAAAAGAGGCAGCACACAAGAGAGGAAGTAGAAGTCTCGGCCTTGCTGGCCCGATCAAAGGCCGCCCGGACCTCCGGGACCACCGGGCCTGACCAAGGGTGCGGCGCCCTACCGGCTGCCCCAGCGTCCACCCTTTCTCACCAAAGGGCTTGGCCAGTCGCCATGGCTTAGAGCCATGGTGGAGCTGCATTGGAGCAGGCCGGCAGAGCAGGGGCTGGGCTGCACGTCCACCCAGGGCCGGGGTACCCTGGGCTTAGTCGGGAAGGCCGCCTTGGGCGACCACCCGCCAGCTAAGCAAGCGACCCCAGAGCTTATAGCTCAATACAGCGGTGATAGCGGGGTGAGCCTTTTGCCCACCGCGGAGCGTCACTCCCCTGCTGCCGCACCCCGAAGAGAGGCCGCAAGTGGATCCCGCAGGCATAACACCTTCGCGGGTCCAAAGACCCCAGACAGTCCTGCTGGAGAGGCCAGGCGGTCAGGGGTGGGTTCAGACCCACGCCCTGACCTCAGGACAGGGGAAGAACGTATAAGTTGCGGTGCAACTGCCCAGTCAGCTCCCGAAGGAACCCGGTTTGGATGCACCGCAAGCGTAAGAAGGAAGCGGGAAAAGAGAAGCGAGAGGAGAAAGAAAAAAAAAGAGTGAAAAGGGTTGTCCCCCCTCAAGGGGGGGCATCCAACCCCGGCCCAAAGGCCAAAAATGTAGTCCCGAGAGGTAGGACTACACTTTGATCTTAGCCAAAAGGCCGAGAAGCGATGCAATTCATTAGCACGTAATTAAAATCCATTCTTTCACACCTCGTACTTAGTTCTGGCCAAAAGCCGGGCAAACAGTAGCAAAGCAATTCCGACGTCCACCCATGCACAACCAGCATTGTGCACCGACAGCGGCAGCGCTGGCTTCACGGCATTGCTTTTATCCCCAGTCCGCTTGAAGTTTCTAGTTTCGCTTACAAACATGTTAAAACTGAAACCTTCTTTTTCCCAGAGGTCGAAGCCACGCGTGCTTGCTTGCATGCGTACTCTCTATGCGCCCATGACGTCACACCAAATGCTTGCCGGCGAACATTATCAGGCATGTCGCGAGAGATGCTACAGCACTTGTTTTAAAAACTGATGCATAGTGTACATGTCCAACTCGAGCACCAAAGTCTGGAAGGAAAAAAAAAAAAATGATTGTGCAAAATGTGAATACGTCACCCATCCAACATGGCTTCTACGCCGGCTGCCCAAGCAACGCCTCTGCAACGACGCCCACAATCATCGGCAAAAAGGTGAAAAGGTGGTGCCTTTGGCTGCTTCAGCACGCTCAACATATGCCTTGCAAGTTCCGACGTGTCGGAACACCGCACCGAGGTCGACGAAGGTCCTGCCGTGAAAGGCAGACCCGGGAATGCGTGCGAAACGTCTACCGCGTGGGTTGGTTGTGAAGCCGGTGAATGAAGGATCATGTGGCAGAGGGTGACGGAACGTGAGTGTGCGACTTGCCGCTGCGATGTCGTTCAAGCGTTCAACGGGCCGGCAGGTTCTGTCTGTCGTGGTCGAAAACGTCCGAGTTTTGCTGATTCCGAGGGGTAGGAGTGCTATGGTGGCGTGTACGAGGCGCTGGTGCGGCGCTCCGTCGATCGTGCCGGACGGACATGAGGCGGCCGAAGGCGGTCGTCAAGTGGTCGCGGAAATCAGTGGAGAAGTACTCGCCTGCGCTTTTCGTCGAAGACTCGCGACAGACGGTCTTCGGGAGACACGGGTGGTTGCACAAATGCGACCGTGCG